>NW_005187560.1:1458046-1467752 GCF_000239375.1 Pundamilia nyererei
TAGTAAATAAAAATTAGCTAATGTTGTTCATGAGACTAAAGTCATGGTAAAAGGCCTGTATTTGTTTGGAGCTTTACTTAAAGTGCTTTACACTACATTCAGTCATCCACCCATTCACACACACATGGCCAATATTAAAGTTAGTATCATATTAATCATGGTCAGTTATTACAGCAGTGAACTTGAACTCTGTGTCAAATACTGAGCTTCAGTAAACATTCAAGTTGCAGTTATTTATATTTCCTATCACTTTATATCTTCACTCAAAGACAAGTATCTTTGACAGTGTACAAATAGATATATTATATATAAGAGACAAATATTGTTAATTTATTATGTTGGCATTACTAAATTTTGCTCAGTGCTTTTGTAAAAAGGAAATGTACGAGCTGTGATAACACTGAGTAGACTGATATATTAAATATTCTTTTATTGGGTGAGAAAATATACCATGTCATAACTGCTTTAAGTCATACAGAATAGATATCAGAGCCTTTAAACAGGCTGACTTCTGCTAAACAGTGTTGGTCAAGTTACTTGAAAAAAGTAATCAGTAACTAATTACTGATTACTTCCCCAAAAGAGTAATCCCGTTACTTTACTGATTACTTATTTTCAAAAGTAATTAATTACTTAGTTACTTAGTTACTTTTTAAAAACACGATTTAAAACCCGAATAGGTGATAAAGCGATAGATCTGTCAGCCCAATTCTACTTTTTCTGCATAATCCATCATACAAAATGTAATCAAATGGAAAAGTCTCTTTTTTAACATGTTTTATCAGTTTTAATCTTTTCACTTTATGCATCAAGCAAAAATTAAATTATATGCAACATTCTCTGACTGGAAGAAATTTGTTTAAACCTATTTTCTGCACATTCCAGCACATAAAATAAAAGGTTTTTTTGTGTGTTTATACTCACTCTTTCAAATAGATGCAAGTAAAACACAGCAGAAAATAAATAAAATCAAACACTAGTGGTCCTTTTGTTCTATTTTCACCTATAAAGCAGGAGTTGGGTAGGCGGAGGTTTACCCTGGTACAGGTGTGCCGCAGCGGTCAGTTGAAGAATCCGCGAGTTTCTCTGTGAGTTGCCCATTACGTCGTAGCGCACTCGGTGTTTGCTTGGAAGTTTAGGGTTTTTTTCGCTGTAAAAAGAAGTTTTCTTCCCACGAACAGCCGACGCTAATGTTTTTGTCACTTTTTATGGAATCAAACTTAAATTAAATTAAGGTCAGTACTTCCACGCTTTAAACGCTGCATGCTCATACTCTCTCACGCACTCGATATATTATCCATTGTTGATCTGCACACAGCTGTTGTCACGAACATCGCACTTGCTTACGTCACTGTCATGAGACACTCTCGCAAAAAAATCACGGTTTTAGTAACGCAGTAACGCAGCGTTCCTATGGGAAAGTAACGGTAATCTAATTACCATTTTTGCAATAGTGATCCCTTACTTTACTCGTTACTTGAAAAAAGTAATCGGATTACAGTAACACGTTACTGCCCATCTCTGCTGCTAAATGGGTCAAACTGGGCAGAAAGTATACAAACACATAACATCCTTATGGAATATGATGTAACACTATAGATGAACTTACCTCAGAATATATAAAGCAAATAAACAATTACAGCAATATGTTGCAACAAACACAGCAGTACTACTAATCCAAAATACTCAAAGCTTTATAGAACTTAAACAAACATTTATTTTTAGGTCCATTCTGCTGCTGATACATACTTTAGGTTTCTGAATATTAAACTTGTTTCTGCCTTTCATAGTGTGTAACTTGAAGGCCCTGAGTACTTTCTCCCACACTAAAAACACTGGAATGATAAAATTATTTGAACATTACCTAATAAGACTGATTCAGCACAGACAATTAGTTATTTTAAACTTTTCTAGCAGTCCTTCACAAACAGGGAACAGTCTGTCTATTCTCTCCATCTTTCCAGCTGCTGCTGGCTCTCCCTCCTCCTCTGCCTCACACACTGCTGAGTTTGTCCTGGTGGATCATCAGGGGTGCAAAGCCTCACAGATGATGTGCAGCAGTGGGTCCCTCAGTCTGTCCTCACTCTGGACACTTGCAGTTGTCACACATGGAAATCAAATGTGTGATAAGCTGCAGGATTCAAACACAAGTGTAACTTATAAACACATGTTCATACTTTTATTACACAATCAGAGAGAAAGAAAAAGAGAGAGAGTGAAGGACAGACAGACAGGTGACCGTCTCAGGTGTATACACTGCTACAAAATAGCACAAGAGAAGGCATTTGAGGGCTGCATTTCGGCAGCCTTTGAATTGGGACAGCCTTCGTCGCATCGCTGTGACGTAATCGGCCTTAAAAGGCAGCCTTTAAGGCTGCAGACCCTGAATTGGGATACAGCCATTATCTCTCCAGCGTGTCCTGGGTCTGCCCCGGGGCCTCCTCCCAGTGGGACATGCCCGGAAAACCTCACCCAGGAGGCATCCTTGTCAGATGCCCGAACCACCTCAGCTGGCTCCTTTCGATGTGGAGGAGCAGCGGTTCTACTCTGAGCCCCTCCCGGATGGCTGAACTTCTCACCCTATCTCTAAGGGAGAGGCCAGCCACCCTTCGGAGGAAGCTCATTTCCACCACCGTGATCTCATTCTTTCGGTCACTACCCACAGCTCGTGGCCATAGGTGAGGGTAGGGACGTAGATCGACCGGTAAATTGAGAGCTTCGCTTTTACGCACAGCTCTCTCTTGACCACGACAGACCGGTGCAGCATCCACATCACCGCAACCGCAGCCCCAATCCATCTGTCGATCTCTGGCTCCCTTCTCCCATCACTCGCAAACAAGACCCTGAGATGCTTGAACTCCTCCACTTAGGGCAGGAACTCATCCCCGACCCGGAGTGGGCACTCCACCCTTTTCCGGCTGAGAACCATGGCCTCAGATTTGGAGGTGCTGATTCCCGCTGCTTCACACTCAGCTGATAACCTTTCCAGTGCGAGCTGGAGGCCATCACCCAATGAAGCCAACAGAACAACATAATCTGCGAAAAGCAGAGATGAAATTCTGAGGTAACCTAAGTGAAAGCCCTCCACCACTTGGCTGCACCTAGAAATATTGTCCATAAAAATTATGAACAGAATCAATGACAAAGGGCAACCCTGGCGGAGCCCATCACCCACCGGGAACGAGTTCGACTTATTGCCGGCAATGCGAACCAAGCTCTTGCAACGGTTGTATAGAGATCGAATTGCCCACAGCAATGGGCCAGACATCCCATACTCCCGTAGCACCTCCCACAGGACACCCCGAGGGACACGGTCGAATGCCTTCTCCAAGTTCACAAAACACATGTAGACTGGTTGGGCAAACTCCCATGCGCCCTCAACTATCCTTGAGATGATAAAGATCTGGTCCAGTGTTCCGCGACCAGGATGAAAACCACATTGTTCCTCCTGTATCTGAGGTTCGACTAGCGGACAAACTCTCCTTTCCAGTTCCCTGGCATAGACTTTCCGAGGGAGGCTGAGGAGTGTGATCCCCCTGTAGTTGGAACACACCCTCCTTTTTAAGGAGGGTGTGTTCCCTGTGGTCCCCTTCTTAAAGATGGGGACCACCACCCCGGTCTGCCATTCCAGGGTTACTGTCCCTGATCTCCACGGAACATTGTAGAGGCGTGTCCGCCAGGATAGCCCTACAAAGTCCAGAACCTTCAGGAACTCGGGGTGGACCTCATCCACACCAGGGGCTCTGCCACCAAGGAGTTGTTTAACTGCCTCAGTGACTTCGCTCCTGGAAATTGGTGGGTCATTCCCCTCATCCCCAGACTCTGCTTCCTCCTCGGAAGACATGTCAGTGGGATTAAGGAGGTCCTCGAAGTATTCCTTCCACCGCCCGACAATTTTCTCAGTTGAAGTCAGCAGCGCTCCACCAGCACTATACACAGTGCAGCAGAATACCGCTTTTCCCTCCTGCGACGCCTGACAGTTTGCCAGAATCTCTTCGAGGCAGTCCGAAAGTCTTTTTCCATGGCCTCTCTGAACTCCCCCCACACCCAAGTTTTTGCTTCAGCCACTGCCTGAAGGTGCACCAGGTCTGTCCAGCGTCCTCCCCCGCCACCTGATCCAACTCACCACCAGGTGGTGATCAGTTGACAGCTCATCCCCTCTCTTTACCCGAGTGTCCAGAACATATGGTCGCAGGTCTGGTGATACGATTACAAAATCGATCATCGAAGTGTGGCCTAGAGCATCCTCGTGCCACGTGCACTTATGGACACTCTTATGTTCGAACAGGGTGTTTGTTATGGCCAAACTGTGATTTGCACAGAAGTCCAATAACAAAACACTGCTCGGGTTTCAGATCAGGGAGTCCATTCCTCCCAATCAGGCCCCTCCACGTCTCGCTGTCGTTACCCACGTGACCATTGAAGTCTCCCAGTAGGACAACAGAGTCTCCAGGTGGAGCACCTTCCAGCACCAAACCCAGGGACTCCAAGAAGGTTGGGTACTCCAAACTGCCAGTCAGTGCATAAGCACAGACGACAGTCAGGACCCGTTCCCCGACCCTGAGGTGCAGGGAACAAACCCTCTTATCCACCAGGAAGAACCCCAACATACAGGCAGCAAGCCGAGGGGATATTAGAATACCCACCCCAGCCCACTGCCTCTCACCAGGGGCAACTCCAGACTGAGACAGAGTCCAGCCCCTCTCCAGGAGACTGGTTCCAGAGACCAAGCCATGCATAGAGGTGGGCTTGACTATATCTAGCCGGTACCTCTCAACCTCATGCACTAACTCAGGCTCCGCCCCACCAGAGAGGTGATATTCCATGTCCTAATTGCCAGTCTTGGTAGCTGGGGGTCGTCCGCCAAGGCCTCCGCTCCTGGCCGCCGCCTGGCACGCAATGCACCCGGCCCCGGTAACCCTATCAGGGTAAACTGTAAACTGAAAACATCCCTCGATGTTTTCCTCATAAGGGTCTTCTGAATCGCTCTTTGTCTGGTCCCTTACCCAGGACCAATTTGCCATGGGAGACCCTACCAGGGGGCAACAGACCCCGGACAACATTGCCCTTGGGATCCCTGGGACACACAAACCCCTCCACAATGATAAGGTGGCGGTTCACGGAGGAGCTGGTTTAACATATTTATTTTTATTTGTTATATGTTTTCAACATGAGCAACTGAGCATAATTACACCTCAGTAAGTATTTGTGTTTAATATGTTCTGCTTTATTTTGATCAGTAAAACTCCATATAAATCATGGTTCTGTGGAAACAATTAAAATACTTCATGCTATCTTTATCTATCCATAATCCTGAATCTATCTGATTTAAGACTATCTGTATGATGAGTTGGCCACACAGTTCATATCTTCCTACATTCCTCCAAATGCACACAAATCTGCCAATGTTGAAGCTGGCTCATGAGCTTGCTCAAGCTTTCACATTAGAACAGTTCTTTTCACTAATCAAATTTACATTTCTTATTCAAACATATATTTTGATTTATGTTCAATGAAAAATAAAAATGATTTAATATTAGGAAATAGCACTCAATTTACTCATTTTTATTTATTTTCTCTTAGCTGTGATGTAGAGGCGAGGACTTATGGTGGAAAGGCCCTTTTAATGATTACTGTTTTTGGGGGGGAACTCAATTTGGCAGAATACATTCATTAATACAATATTGTATGTGTAGAACAACTAGATGGCACAGAGAGACACCCTCAGCCACAACAAATGATTAAACACACTATTAAATCTTTATTTATAATTTGACTTTGAGTGTTATGGAGAACTAGCTAAGAGGAGAACATTCATTCCCCACTAACTACATCCCACAAGTCCAAGATATTGTATGTACCACTGTAGGCTAATCTCAGAAATAAATCTGTCTTATTGTGGACTGTGGGCTCTGTCCCTGAGAGACTATATTAACTTACCATATCAAAAGTCTGGTTAGTATGTGTGTTTGTCAGTACCTCTTAGGAGCCAAGGTAATGTAACTCTCAGTATCGTTCCTCTCTCCGGGCTGTGTTAGTCTGCAGGCATGGTCTTTCACTTTCAATCCTTTACCAGTACTACTACTCTCAGCAGGCATATTGGCATGTATTTGTTTATGCTCTTCTGAGAAAGTTCTGTCATCATTGATGGCAATGCTCACATCCAGCCCAATTTGTGGAGTAACTATACTATACAACTGCCGGACACACATGTTGCACAATGCTGTGCCACAACACATACCCAAGCTGTGATGTGTCCTCATCATCGGGAATAAAGTCATATGCAGAAATATACAGAAATCATATTCCACATTAGCACTTTTGTTAGGCAATGTTATGCTCACATATTTGCTTGCTTTTTGTAGAAGTCTACTATCTTCTGATCTTTTGAAGAGGAATCAGTCAATGTACAGAAGGTTTATTTTCTCTTTAAAAATCAGTTAAGAGAGTTACTTTGCAGGCAAACAATAATGGCCTAGTTCCACCCCGTAGGGTTCCTTTAAGGTTTGTTATTCCTTACTCCGAGAGAAAAGAAGGCTGTTTTGAGGCTGCAGCTTCTAAATGATGGAACAACAAGCAGAATTTAAACATTCTTAATAGTCAGTTGTTGAGCTTTTTAATGCGTATAGGAAACACCACTGTGTTTTTGGGCAAGATGGCGCCTGTGTTTGGCTTTGCCGCTGCTACAGCTCGCTGGAGGCGACAGTGTAGTTTTTCACTGTCGTCAATCGTCGTTTGCAATATAGTTTTTTCTCTTTTGTGTTCTGACTTTGCTTCTGCTGCTTCAATTTATGATCGGGTTACACTGTTAAACATCAAAGATTCAATGGAGAGCTACTGTGACAGCTGGAAGAGCTACAGGAAAACTTTTTTCTCCTCCTTTGGTGTGTTCCCCACCTGAGTGCATGCTACTCTCCGTTTTGCTCATGACAGAGTCGCAACCCTGCCCAGAAGGTCCACAGGTGTGCACAGGTGTTTAATTGAAGTGCCGCTGCATTCAGCTGTTGATTTCGCAGATAAACCATCATCTGTTCGGTTCGCCCTGCTTAATGTTCGCTCCACAATGAACAAAATATTTATTCTAAATGATCTCTTTATTAAATTTTATTAGATTTTATGTGTCTGAGTGAGATGTGGCAGAACCGTAAGGATTATGTTTACTTGAATGAAATCTGCCCGGCTGGCTGCTCTGTCATTGGAACTCCGCGTCTTTTGGGACATGGTGGAGGACTTGCTGCTGTTTACCAGGACAGACTCACATACAGACTGATGACCTCGGACTCTTTTTCTTCATTTGAATCACAGATGATGAAGGTCGGTTCTCTGAAAACCTTTCATTGTATTTTAATCTATCAACCTCCTGGACCTGCCAGGGTCTTTCTAACTGAATTTAACGACCTTCCATCATTAAATTGGAGAAAGTTATAATACTGGGAGATTTAAACTTTCATATTGATGATGCATCCTGTAACACTGCTGCAGAGCTCATCGCTATCACTGAGTCTTTTAACTTTAAGCAGCAGTGTGAGTGTTTCTGCCCCCACTCAAACAAAGGGCCACAGAGTGGATCTTGTTTTCTCCCTGGGTTTAACTATACGTGACGTATGTGTGGAGGATGTCCATGTGAGTGACCATAGCTGCATATTTTTTTAATTTGTCATTTTACTTTGATCCTTAACCTCCTAAGATGATGATCCAAAGGCAGATTATAAACCAGGATGCTGCTAGGTTCTCTGTCATGTTTGACCCTCGCATGGCTCATAATGATGTTGATTCACTTATTTTCTCATTTGTTAAAAGAGAAAACAAAGTATTGTCCATTCTTCAAATTTTTGTCCCTGGATAAATGAAAATATTCACAATTTTAGAAAATATTGTCGCAAATTAGAATGTTTATAGAAGGCTCGAGGTTCTTAGGGTACATCTCAAGGAATCAATTTTCTCACTTAAAGAAATGATAAAAATGCCAGAACTGAATATTTTGCTAATCTAATAGCTTCAAAAAAGAAAACCACGTTATTACATTAATGCATGTAAGGTGAACTAGCAAACATAATCATAGCTACATGCGGCTGTCTTCTTGTTTGATGGCAGATGCTCCCTTCACCCTGGCCAAAAAGGCTAAAATGACCAAAGAAAAAAGAGGGAAGCAGCTAAACATGAGAGGTTTTTGGATAAAGTTTGTTTTTTCCATTGTTTAAGCACTGCTTCCAGCCAAGAGTGATACCATATATGCCCTCTAGCTGCAGAAAAGGCTAACATTGTTATCTTTTTACAAAAAAACAGCTGAACATGAGAGGTTTTTGGACCAATTTTGTGTTCTCCATTCTTTAAGCACCGGTTCGAGCACCGGCACCGTTTCAAAAGTACCGATTTGGCACCGGTATCGGATAAAACCTAAACGATACCCATCCCTACTAACCACGTTATTACATTAATGCATGTAAGGTGAACTAGCAAACACCGTCGTAGTTACATGCAGGTGTCTTCTTGCTTGATAGACTGATACCTTATATTCCCTATAGCTGCAGAAAAGACTAACATTGTTATCTTTTTACAAAAAAACCCAGCTAAATATAAGAGGTTTTTGGATAAAGTTTGTGTTCTCCATTCTTTAAGCACCAGTTTGAGCACTGTGTAAGCACCGGCACCGTTTCAAAAGTACCGGTTTGGCACCGGTATCGGATAAAACCTAAACGATATTCATCCCTATTTAATACAATTAACCACTTAAGCCCCAACGCCCCCTGATACGGGGGCAAAAGGCAGGAGATCAGTTAGGGTCTGAGGTTAAGAATATGGTCTCTCCTGAAATTCCTCCTGTACCAATCTATAATAAATCTGATTGTAATGAATTTTTCGAACTATTTGTTAATAGGTCGCTGCCATCAGGTCTAATATTTCTCCATCATCCTCTCAGCATCACACTGACACTTTGCTTGCTTCTGATACCTGCTCCTCTTTTACTCCTGTTACCTTACAGGACATCAGTGCTCTGCTTGGTTATATGAAACTGACTTCAAGTCACCTTGATGTACTTCCTCCATCCTTTTTCATTAGTGTGTTTGACTCTATTGGCCCCTGTATTCTGGAAATAATTAATACTACTCTTTATACTTGCTCAGTTCCAAGCTATTGTTGAACCTATATTAAAGAAACCTAATTTGGACCATCTCTTCCAAGCAGTTACAGGCCAATATCAAAATTACCATTGGTGTCACAGATCTTGGAAAAAACGGTCGCAGAGCAGCTTAACAATTTTTTGGAGAAAAACAATGTTCTGGACATTTTCCAGTCTGTTTTCCGCAAATTGCACTCCACTGAAACCGCATCATTTAAAGTGTCTAGTGACATTCTGATGGCAGCAGACTCTGGACAGTACACCGTTCTGGTTATATTGGATCTCACCTCTGCTTTTGATACTGTTAATCACAGCATCATGATAAGTAGGCTGAAGGACTTGTTCAGGATTACTGGTGTTGTTTTAAAATGGTTCATATCTATCTAGGAGAGATCTTTTACTGTCTGTATGAATCAAGTGTTTTCTGAAACATCAGTTCTCCACTGACTCCTTTAAAAAGCAGCTGAAGACATTTTTATACAAACAAGCTTTTAATTAGGCTACGTCCACACGTACACGGGTATTTTTGAAAACGCAGATTTTTCTATGCGTTTGCACCTTTCGTCCACACGTAAACGGCGTTTT
>NW_005187560.1:1469625-1471650 GCF_000239375.1 Pundamilia nyererei
TCACCATTACTCTCTGAGCTTTGTGTTGGTTCTTCTGTCACCTGACAAATAGGACATACATGACAATAAGAATAAAATGTGGAGCTGCTTCAGTGTTTCTGTCAATTTGTGCAGATCTTTAGTCATCAGTAATGTTTGTAGCATGAGTGCATTTTTAAAACAATTTGTGCAAACTGCACTACAAGGTGGAATATTTGCAAAATCATGACTACCTCATAATATTTTGTCTCAAAAATTAACCCTATGAATATGTCAGTGCCATTAGGATGAAATTATTGTGTCACCAACATTATAATGTTAGTCATATAATTTTAACAGCCTCTGTAAACTAATATCCTGGCTTACTCGAGGCTGCCGTTTTCTCTGACAGTTTCAATCAAAATTAGAAATGCTGCTCTGAGACTGAGATAACTAATAGTGCTGCCTGTTGTGCAGTTAGTTTCCAAAACACGTTATTCATTTCATCGGGTTTGTTTTTCATTACTCGAAGAGATCAAATTATTGGTGGGGACCTTCCGTCCATGCCAAATCTACGCCCTTGGCTCCACCCCCACAACATTACTGGCCTTGTGGATCAGTTTATTTAGTCTGTTGGCATCTGTGGCCCTCAATCTGCTGCCCCAGCATGCAACAGCATACAGGATAGCACTGACCACAACAGAGATACTACAAGAAAACATTAATTAGTAGGGATAGTGTAAACGTCTGTTTACGTTTGTTAGTCACTTGGCTATGATAGTAAACAGTAGACACTGATGTAGCTGACTGAATCTTTTGGACTGTGTTCAGCACAAAATTAATTAGTCAATGTCTATTGTTGATTTGTCCTATTCTCATTGTATGACAAATTATGATGTCTGTTTGTTAGCCGTTTGCATACTATGCATACTCTCTCTCTTCATATATGTGTGCGTGTGTTTAACCATGCTTTAACCTTCTCTGGTTCTCTGGTTAAATTCAGCATGGTTCTGACAACAGTTTTTACTATAAAATATGTTAATGTACAATCCTTAATATGTTTAATGTGTGGGTGGGAGTGGGGGCGCCAAACAGGCTAGGTCCACCACTGTTCAGCATCATGGATTCTTTCAATTTTACCCAATATGTGTCTAAGGTGTACCAAAAGACGTACACTTCAGGGGTTTTTGTACTGTGGGTTTAAATATTAAGCGTATTTGTTCTGTGGACATCTGATCATGATGATGCACAGATGAAAGAAGTGCGCTCTTGAACACCCACAGTACGATTTCACTACATATCGTACTGTGTATGACTGTGTACGTGACAAATAAAAATTTGAATTTGAAAACGAGTAGCTATGGAAGGACCAAACTTTTTACCGAAAGGTATTGCAATACTAGGACCACAAATTTAGAGACTAAAAGTGTCATAAAAGTTATAGTTTATGGTCAGAAAAAAAATTCTACAATGTCAACATGTTAGATATTAAATTGACAACAGAAGAAAATATGACAAAAAGAAGATCAAGAGTATTCACATGGTCATCAGTGAGGCCGTTGAATACATGTCGAATAAAATCAAAAGATTCCCACAGCTGTTTTTTTCAGTGCCCATGAATATTAAAATCCCACAATATGCAGTCATGCATTACTGTTACTGAGGACAAAAGATCTGAATTCTACAATAGAGCTTTTATTTTTGGTGGACTGCAGATGAGAATGAAAAGCAGCGGGGTCATTAATTCAGTACTAAAAATAAGTGATTCAAAACTTATGGAGTTCAGAAGCAACAGATGAGCAGATGCTTTGAACTTGGCCGCCCACCTCAGAATAAAATGCCCTAGGTTTAAATTCTGTCTAACAGGGCCAGGGCCCGGTGGCGCCAGTGTCCGGCAGCCTTGCCTCTGTCAGTGTGTCCCAGGGCAGCTGTGGCTACAATGTAGCTACAATGTAGCTACATTGTAGCTACATTGTAGCTACAATGTAGCTTGCCATCACCAATGTGTGAGTGTGTGTGTGCATAGCTGGACTGGCCATCGGGCATACCGGGCATTTGCCCGGTGGG
>NW_005187561.1:0-15809 GCF_000239375.1 Pundamilia nyererei
GCCTGGGTCCTCCTTCCCCACACATCCCCACGGTCTGCCAGCCAGACCGTGACATATTGTAAATATCTTGTACTTGTTTTTACACCTTTTAATGTTAAAGTCGGCCTTTTCTCTTTTCAGTGTTGAACAGACTGTTTCTTAGCTCACCCAGCTGCAAAACCTGTTTTCTCAACATGGGGATATTGAATTCTATAAGATAAACCCAAAAATATGTGCGTGTGTGTGATGATATTTTATTGTGATGTGTGGAGATTAAATTATTCAGGAGAACTCTTCCCTTAACTGCTCTGTTACTGTACCACCTTAATAAACGTAAAAGCAAAATGTCTTGTGCTTAAAACTCTACATGAAAGTTAAAATATATATGTTCAGTGCACATAGATATATAGTGTATGTAGTTACATAGTTAAACATGTCACACAAAAAACCACCACAATCCCCCCAGTGGTACCTGGAGGTACCACCGAAAAAGACCCCATAACTAAAGAAGAACAAAAATCGTGAAAACTAATGCGTGCGCTGTTTTTTGCTAACATACTTTAAAGTCTCTCTTGGTGCTTCTTGACGGCTGGATCTTGCATAGCTTCTAAGAATACTTGAGACGATTGGGTCCTACTCTTGATTAAAGTCAGGGTTGGCGATGGGTAGTAGTTGGGCTGTAGGCTCTGCAGCAGATTCAGCAGCTACTGGATGGGTCATGGTTCAGCTGTCTGGAGCAGCTTGTTTCACTCCGTTGTCCCCTCGCACTCATCATCAGATCACCAGCACCTGATCCAGGACCTCTGCATCTCCGTCTGTTATCCAGATGCCACCTCCACCTGCAGAAAGATATCTTTGCAGAGTGCATTAGTTGTGTTCACAGTTACCAACACAGGCCCTTTATGAGGACTTATCTATGAACCTTTGTGACTATGCCATGCAATGTTAGTTGTTTTAGTCTTGTTAGTTCACGACTGCATGCACCTTAGTACTAAAGTTAATATTTGTACCCAGTTAACCTATTACTTAACAAATTCCAATTCATTGCTTTATTTTGTGAAGCACTTTGAAATGTTTGTCCCAAATGCTGTTATAAAGAGAAAGCTTTATTTATCTTTACCTAGCTATCAATTTAGGAAATGCATAGTTAAGCTCTACAAGGTTGTTTCATTTAGCTATTAATGTGTCTGTTTTCTGGTGATCAAGACATCTAATGACAGCCACAGGACCAGGGAGCTTTAGAGCGATTACTAGCTGGGTTACTGCCTCTTCATACAGTACACTATTGGGGATCTGTTGGCTTCTCTAAGATCCTCTTTGTTCTTAAACACTATTTGAGCACATGTCACATTTATATGCTGAACTCTGTTACCGGCTGCCTATTCACAATTCATCATTAGCGCTTTTAGCCCTCGACTTAATGTTGCTGGCTATATGGCTGATCAAACTTTCCACACCTCTATAGCCACAAAATCAGAATTTTCAAAGCTAAGTTAGACAATGCCACATTGACCACACTGTGGCTGTAGCTCAGGTGGCAGAGCAGGTCAGCCACTAATCAGAAGGTCAGTGGTTCGATCCCAGGCTTCCTCCTGGCTGCATGCCAAATATCCTTGGGCAAGATACTAACCCCATGTTTGCCTACTGGTGGTGGTCAGAGGGCCCGGTGGCGCCAGTGTCCGGCAGCCTCGCCTCTGTCAGTGCGCCCCAGGGCAGCTGTGGCTACAACGTAGCTTGCCATCACCAGTGTGTGAATGGGTGGATGACTGAATGTAGTGTGAAGCGCTTTGGGGTCCTTAGGGACTAGAAAAGCGCTATACAAATGCAGGCCATTTACTGTTCTTCATGTTGGCAGTATGTCTGTGAAGGTACTCAGTCATCCAGGTCATCGTAGTCAAATGAGCTTGCAAAGAAAAGCGTCTGGACTTCTTTAAGTTGCTTGAAGACGTTTCACCTCTCATCCGAGAAGCTTCTTCAGTTCTAAGGTCAAATGGTGGAGAGTCCCAGATTTAAACCTAGTGGGAGTATCCCCCCACAGGGGGACAAAAGGACCTCCTGATGATCCTCTAATCGCCTGAGCCAAGGTGTGAAAATGGGTGTGGGTCCCAATCAGCCAGGGTTTCAGGTGAGCTCATTGTGAAACCCGGTCCCACCTTATCATTTAACAGAGGCGGAGTTTTGAGATCCCTCCCCAGACGCCTTAACGCCCACTCAAATCCTGGGCCATCTGACCTCAGGAATTTGCATAATAAGGTGGGGCCAGGTTTCACAATGAGCTCACCTGAAACCCTGGCTGATTGGGATAGAACTGAAGAAGCTTCTCGGATGAGAGGTGAAACGTCTTCAAGCAACTTAAAGAAGTCCAAACGCTTTTCTTTGCAAGCTCATTTGACCATGTTGGCAGTAGTTAAACCATCACTCAAAAACCATCACTTGACCCAGCTGTCCTAGCCAATTATAGGCCAATCTCCAACTTTCCTTTCATCTCTAAAATCCCCACTAGAGCAGCTGTAAAATAGCCACAAAGGAATGCCTTATTTAAAGAGTTTCGGTCAAGTTTCAGAGCACATTACTGTATAGAGATAGCTTCGATGAAAGTTAAAAATGATCTTCTTCACACCAGGATTTGTTTCTGTTTGCATAACACATGCCTCCTTTAGGTGCCGTGCTGATGACACCCTCTCTCTCATCCATCCATGAAGCCAGGCAACACACCTGTCAGTCAACCTAAAGGAATGCTCTGAATGGCATTACCTTAGTCTTCCTTTTTTTTTTTTTATCCCAATATGCGGTAATATGCAAATATTAACGACTGCTTTCTTCGATTTCTGCAATATCTCTAAAGTTGTGTCCCAGAGTGATGCTGGAAGACAAGTTCATACATTTATCACTTCTAGGCTGGCCCGCTGTAATTTGTTATTATCAGGATGTTGTAAAGACTCCATAAAACGCATTCAACTACATCAAAATGTTGCAACATGACTACTGAAAGGGACTAGAATGACAATATATTTCTCCTATTGACTTCTCTTCATAGGCTCCTTGTTAAATCTGTTTTTTAATTACCATCCTATAGTACTATATCTCCCCACTTCACTCTCAAACTTTAAGCTTACTAGAATATTTAAAAGTAGAATGGGAAGCTGGGCCTCCAGTTTTTAGGTCTCTCTTTGGGGTTATTATTAGTTATTAGTTATTATCAACCTCTGCCTCTCCTCCACAGCATGTTTTAGTCCTGTCTCCTTCTCCTTACTCAGCTGGTTGCAGCAGATGACCACTCCCCCCTGTGCCCAGTTCGGGCATTTATTCCTGTTAAAAAGGGAGTTCCTCTTCTCCAAATTTCTTGCTAAAAGTGGGTCAAATAAATAATTGTTTTGTAATGTTTTATTTTTGCAGTTTATCCTTAGATAATAAAGTGCCTTTAGATGACTGGCATTGTAATTTCATGCCTGTTCAACCTTGAGTTGAATACTGTACAGCTTGACAGCCTTTGTTCTTATAGAAAAATAGCCACTGAAAAGCTAAAACAGCTTTAGCTTTTTAACAGACTAATAAAAAACTTTTCTCAGCCGTGCATGGATTGTTTATAGACAGTACTCATAAGAAATTCCCTAATTGGACCTTGTTACACATTTTGGTGGTGGACTCTGAGGCAGACAATTACTTCACACCCCATTTTCCTTAAGGTCTACTTCAACAGCTTGTATTGACTGTTGAAGTAGTCAACAGTCAATACAAACTGTTGTTTGACTGTACAAACCTAGTACAAATTTGTATTGTACTAGGTCAATAGTTGCTCACCTATAGAGGTTTAATCATGCTGACTCAACTCTGCCTTACTTTAATCGGGGATCAGGCTTTAGCCTCTTTCCCTCCAAAATATCTGATAATTTAGATTTTCTCCTAAATGTATTTATTTTTTTACTTGGTTCATTCTTGGGGAGAGTTAACCATTTACCTCTGCTAAGCTATATGTTCCCCCCTTTTCCCAATGCAGTTAAGATTATGACAGAATCCTTCACTGCTTTCTCCTTCATTCTTCTTTTTCCTTCCTTTTGAAGGGAACTACAAATTGCTCACACACTGAATTATAGCACTGTGGATATTTTAGTGCTGCACATTTAGAGCTAGCATCTTACTATTAGCTTCAATACATGAACAGAGGTAGCTGCCACTGGTCTATATGTAGCCGCACTGAAAAAGATAAAAGACAGATTATTTATCATATCTGCATTCAGAGTCACACATATGTACACATTTGCACCCACACAGTTACATACATGTCAGGAGGATACCCAAGAGCAGTGTACCAGAGTCAGAAACAGCAGATGTTTAAATTTCTCATTTTGTGTTACCAGGGATCCCAACTTTTAGTAAATCCCCATGTGTAAGTTTCATCCCTTCAATAATGCAATGCTCATAAGGTGTCATTCCTGGATTAATAACTTCTCTAAGTTTACTTATCTGTCCCATGCCCTACTGGGGTTATAATGCTCTGTGTGTATCTGTTCTAGTGTCAATGAGGGTCATTTCTGCACCCTTTATGTATTAAACTTTTCTAACCTTCATTAATATTCTAATGTAAGAGTGTTAGTAATGAATATATTTTAATAATCTCCTATCTAATGCTTTCATGTGGCCTAGTTCTTATTATGTGTGTTCTTTTCCTACTGCTCTTCTACACAGGCTCTTGGCCTGGTGTCTTCCACTGGTGATCTGTGTTTCTCCCCTTCAGTTGGTGAGCTCCTTCATCTGTAAGGAGTTCTTTTTTTTTTTCTCTCATAGCAGGAGAGTCGTTGTTTCAAGTATGTGCATACATCAGTTAGTTAGTAACTGTTTTCATTTGCTCCACTATTTTCTTTCGCCTGTGAGCTCAACCTCATGTTAGTCTTCGTTATCTTACTCCTGTTCTTTGAATACTTCTATTTACCTTCTTTTCCTCTGACTCACAGCTTTCTTTGTCCCACCGATCTAATCACCCACACGCTCTTCAGCTCCTTTATCTGACTTCCTATATCTCAGACTTTCTCGTGTTTACTTCCCCTCTTCTAAGCCATAATCACTTTCCTAACATTTTCTAAATACAAAGGCTCAACTTTTGATTTTTCCTTATTGCATTTTAGGTCAATGTGTTTTCTTTCTAATTTCCAGCTTTTGCATGAACACAGCCTCTGTCATCCCCTCCAAACCCTGCTCCTGTGTATTTCCACCTGCATGATGCACACTGCTTATTCAGGGAGCTTTCTGTTTCCTACTGGAAGCACAGATTTATCTATATTTGCTTTTATTTTCCTTGTAAAACTAAAACAAGATCAGAGGGGCTTTATTATCATATACTACAGTTTTATGTTTTTCTGCTCAACTTTCCTGTAAGTGACAAGATGCAGCTGTGTAAGAGTTACCATATTGCATTTGCTAAGGACAGCATTTTGCAAGTTATTCCTTAAACTCATAAAGTGCAATTTATTTATTTATTTACTTTCTTGGATGGTAAAAATCACTCTGGTGTTCTGGGACTCTTAAAACTTAAATACTTCCTGATTCAAGCCTGACACTCGAGGCATTAAAGGGTTAAGGCCCTCTAATGTCACGCACCTCTGACACTCTTCTAAATGTTATTTCTCTTATAGCTATAGAAGAAGGATTACACAGTCTGACCAGCATCAAGGCAAGTGTTTTAGATACCAAAGATCCCTTTAATAATCCCTTCCTCCATACAATATCTAATCATGCTTCTTTTTTTTGATCAGCAGTTCTAATGATCCACAGCTGCAGCTTAACCAGCCATGCATCCCACATTTTTATTTCTATTGCTTCTTTTCCCAGCAAAATATTCTTTTTCTTTAGATTTAAACTTTTTTATTTTTCTAAAGTGCTCAGGTGTAGTCACTTTGCATTCATACCTACTCTTCCTCTTACTTTACTACTTAATGGCATTATTTATTACATCTTTCTAATTACTGTTTTGTTATTGTTGCCATTACACTTTAATCAGTTGTCGTTGTATTTAGGCTTTTTGTTTACTCACTGACAGGGGATTTCTTAAAATCACCCCGCAGCTCTTCAGCTGAGACACTTGAGTTAGAAAACACAAACACTGCAGTTGTCTTTACTCGCGAGGACAAGTGACAGAGCGCTCCTACACGTAAGAGACACTCACGGACTTGCGCTCTGTCACCGTCTGCTTTCTTTATTTATACAACAGGAATTAATACGTTCGTTCAGTGACATGAGCATGTGCGTATGTGATTGTGTGTGTAAAGAATAAAAGAACAATCAGTTCTAGGTAAGGAAAAGATCATCATGCAGCATTCTATCACAAATAAACGTATATCATTAAAAGCTTATACTGACTAAACTAATACAATTTTCTATTGACACTCACTGAATTATATTATTCTCAGTTCTTTCCACTGCTTCTCTACTGTTATGTCTTATGGCCCTCTCTCATTCAGTTCCGTCTTACTTCCCTGTTCTTATTTTAATAGTTTGTTATATTTATTTTAATTTACCTGAGAACCAGTTTACTGGCCTTATCATTTTCTTCCCAGGTGTTTCTCCTAATATTTTATTCTCAAATTTAGAGCTTCTTTCTTCCCATTCCTGACTCTAATGGGCACTATTCTTTTTCATATTTTTTTTGTTGTTTTTTGTTCATAGTGCTCAGCATTTGATCACTTGTTTAAGCATCTTCACTGACGTGGGCCCTAAACTTTACAAACAAGTTACATCTTTTTTCTTTTTTTTAAGCAAACAATTTTGCTTCCTGTCTCAGGTGACTCTTCTGAGCCTCGCACAAGCTCACCATAACAATAACCTCTTTGAGACATTCAGGTCAGTGTTTTACTCTTCTTCTCACACACTTGCATTTGGCTTAGATCATTTGAAAGCCTGTGCACTGGTCAGGGACACTCTTGGCAGGATGTCGGGGCCCACCCCACACACTCCACAGTCAGAGCAACTTGAGCCAGCTACACCCTGTGACGCTGTTTACAGGCCGCCTCCGGCAGCAGCAGCTCAGCTGATGTAAGCTCTCTCAGTACAACACTTTTCCTTTTTTTTTCTGCTACTGTCTCCCTCTGCCACACTCAACAGGCACTAAACTCTCTCTCTGACTTATTAAACCACCATTTCAAACAAAACTCTTCTATTTCACTTCACTATTATCCATCCAGTGATTTTAGCTATTATGCTCTGGGTTTAATACATCAGTTAGTTGCATTTAAACCCTGTCTACCTTCTTTTCTCTTCCCAACTACTTATTTGTGACGGCAGCATTTTAAACAGATCTCTAGCAGGTGTCTCTTATTGTTAATTTGGTTCATATTTGTCCTCATTACCACTTCACCCCACATGTCGGCCTAATTATTCTGAACTCCTCTAAGCTTCACACACTTTATTTCCAACAATCATTTATTTCACATCATATTATGCAGGTGCCTCTTGCACTCTCTGTATGCTTTTGGGTGAGTTCATGAGCCCTCTGCAGAACTTTCTATCATTATTATCATTATTTACTACTCTCGCACTCCTCTTTGGTGAGTGATAACAAACCCTCAATATACATTTCACATGCAAACTCTGAAACATTTATTAGATTCTTCTACAACTCCTGCATTTTACTGAGATCGGTTTATGGATGCTGTTTAGACTCTCTTTACTTCATTGTAGCCCAAACATGTTCTTATTTATTTGGTCTCTATCTCTTGTTCCGTACTAAAATGTTCAGATGTTCTCAGATCATCACCACTGTCTTCTATATTTCACCAAACACAACACAAACATTTATTATTTGTTTGTGTGATCTATTTACTTTCCCTATAATTATTTTAGGGTATGTTTTATTATTAAAATTCTTTTCATTTTTCTCATTCTTATCAGTTTGGATATGTTACAATCTAGCCCTAGGTTAGGTTATCCTTTTTCTTTTTTTTTACTTTAGTCAAGCAGCTCTATTTCCAATTTATTTAACTTTTGGTCATACTTTTATTAAGCTAATAATCCAATAAAGTGCCTACGATCCCTATTTACTCATTATCCCTATTTTGGCAATTAATATTTTCTTTTACTCAATTTTACCTACAAATTTTCCTATTGCTGCTTAACAAATATTATTTCTGCAGATCTTTCTGTTTAACTTCCTTAAACAACATTTCAGCAGCAGTGTGTCTATTTTCCTCTTTATATCGACAATTCTTAATTTTTGCCGACTTATCTCTTTTCACTGCTCTGATACTCTTCTCACTCGTCCACATACCTTAGGTATGATTTACAAAGACACGGTGCTCTGCAGCACATAGAGCTCAGGTTTTTTTTAGTCTCTCAAATCAGTCCCTATACAATTTTTTTTTTCTTTTTATTCATCTACCTACTAACTTCCCTTTTCCTTATTTCCTTATATAGTTACACATATATAGTTATATAGTTACACATATATAGTTATATAATTATACATATCACACAAAAATCCACCACAAAACCTATACTTTGTTTCGTGCGAGAACTCCATTCAAATGCATGTAGCAGTGAGAAACACACTGTCTTGGCAAAAGAAAGCGTTTTTGTATAACTTCATAAAGATAGCTATAACTTTTGATAGAAGACTCAGATACACATATTTATGGCTTTATCCTATAGAATTCAATATCCCCGTGTTGGGCAAACAGGTTTTAAAGCTGTTGGAGCTAAGATTTTCAAGTATTCACAAAAATGAAAAACTATACTCTGTTCTGGGCTAGAACGCCATTCAAATACATCTAACAGTAAGAATTGCCTTGTCTGGGCAACAAAAGGTGTTTTTGTACAACTTCATAAAGATAGCTATAACTTTTGAAAGAAGACTTTGTAGTGGCGATTCCTTTTGTTTGGCCAACCAAACATCCTTTAATCCACAAGCCACTGCTGCACTGACATAAGATCTTGTATGCAGGCAAAAGAGCCGACTGTCCAAACTTGAAAGTTGCATTCCATGGTTTATTTATCCAGTTTGGAAAGCAATAACAAGACCATTTTTGTTGCTTCCTGTTGCTTCTCCTGCTCTGGTCAAAGAAAACCATAGTCCCACCCCAGTGCATGCTGGTCCTACACCAATCGCTTTATTTATAGAAAAAAATTGCACTACAGTTCTTCCTGGCTGACTTAACGAGATAAACAACAAAACAAACCCAAACAATGAAGCAAGTATTAACCTACAAATAAAACTTGTGAATAACCCAAAAATATAAGTAAACCAACAACAAATTTTAACAAATTTCAAAATATTAACAATAAAGAACACATAGCTCCAACAGACTCAGACAATATTATTTATGGCTTAATCTTATAGGTGTTTTTGTACAACTTCATAAAGATAGCTGTAATTATTGAAAGAAGACACAGGCAAACATATTTATCCATGAATACTATAGAATTCAGTACCGTTGTTTGCAACCAGGATTTGCAGCTGTTTGACCTAAGATTTTCAAGTTATTCAAGAAATGAAGAAACCTTTCTCTTTTGGCGAGAAAGATAACTTATAACCTACTGCGAGTGCATGTAATCCAACATAGCAAGCAGGTCTGGCCCGGATCTGGCATCAACTGCTGGTTGACTTCTAGCATGGTAAGCCATATGTCATCCAGATATGAGCCAGGTCTGGCAATGATGCCACTGTTTTTGCGCTGGCATGCCACATCTGGCCCGATTGTGGTTTGGTGCATGCCCATAGAAAACAGGTCTTCCCTGGATCCGGCATCAAGCTGGCACTTCTGACTGACTGGTGTCATGGCAGGGTGTATGTCAACACTGGTTCTCTATACAGAGAATTAGCCTGTTCTGGGCAGGAAAATCAGAATCAAAATCCTTAATTGGTTAGCTAATGCTACCGTCAAGTAGTTTCAGTTTTCCAAAGAAAATGTGTATAATTGTTATTGTTTATGAAAGAAAAGTATCCTGATATGCAGCATTAATTATGATGATTTGGGAACAACACCAACACAAAGATTGTGCAATAAGCACAAACTAGAGGAATATATATAAAACAACAGAAAGGCACACGTTGGAGAACAAAGTACTTGAAAGTTGTTCAAAAGACTTGGTCTGAGTCTGTAATTTGTCGTGTATAACAAAATTATTATTCTGTATGCTGTTTTAAAAAGTGGTTAATAATAATAATGACACATATGATAATATGTGTTTTACCATTAGCGTTTAGCTTTAGTTTCCTACTTTCTTGGAAATTGTATATGGGCTCTGGTGTAATCTATGATCAGTTTCTCTTTTTAAAATTAAAATAATAGAATTGTGATCTAGCCAATCAAAATATTGAATCTGTAGTTTGTCAGTTTTACTAATATCCTTTCAGATGGACCATTATAACTGGTGGTGCCGCCTTTTGCCACCAAACTGTCAAATAGCACCCATTGTGCAACAGTCCACGCATAGGACAAGCGTATCGGTGGGCGTGGAAACCCTCATCAGATGGACAATCACCGCTTTCAGACCTACCCTTCTGCGGTGTGGATTTATCTGATTGGCGTTAAATGTTTTCCGCTCTTCTCTGATTGGCCAAGACTCTTGCCAATGAGCTCGCGGAATAGAAACTGGCACCTAGCAGCTAGATACGCCGTCTTCTCCGGCAGGTCATCGTTCGGCTTCCTCATCTCTGGTTGTGTCGTGGATCTTAAACTCAATACGGTAGGCGTTTGTAGCACTGAATTAAACAGCGCTTACTGCAGAACACAATGATGGCGTCGTGCAGGAAAGAAAGAAATACTCGGCGGCTCCTTCTTCTTTTGTTTTTGTTGTGTTGCTGTGCTGGCATTAGCCGTCATCTGTCCAAAGAAAAATAAAAGGGGGGTGGTGACAAAGTTGAAGTAACGTGTTTTTCTGTTTGCTTTGCTATGAAATACACTTTTGTGTCGGCTGTTCATTCAAATTAAATTGCGGGTAGCTTAAGCAAACCGACATAGTGGCCATTCAGGCCTGATATCCTCAGCCAACACCTCCTTCCTGGTTTCATGTTTCAGATTGTTATTTATCAGATTTTTTACCTTGTCCTGCTAGTGCTCTACATTCCTTCTTTGCTTAACTCAAGTCGCTTCTTCTTTAAGTGAACTTTAGGCGAGATTATAAAATGAAATCTTTGAAAGTTGTGAAATCATCTGTTGTGAAACACCACCAATAAGGTCTTTTCAACCGAGATTATTAAAATAACAATGGTAATAACAAAAATAATAACCAAGGAGGTAATCCCCCCCCCCCTTTTTTTTTGGCCACTGGGATAATTGAAGAGGGTTATTATGGATTTACGCCGAGTCACAGCTCTGGATACTTTAAGCATCTTGTGAATGAATTCATTCATAGTCTACACACCTTTTCCCCCCTCTTGGGTATCAGCATCATCATTTGCCAAATTGTTGTGTAATAATAATCTCTCTCCAGTCACTTCAGTAATCAGAATAAGTGTCAGAGTAACTTATTTGTTTTTGTCTTCTTCATGGTCATTCTATTGTGACAGATGTCTCCCAAGATCAAGGCTGGCTCTGTGGTGGAGATGCAGGGAGATGAAATGACTCGGGTCATCTGGGAGCTCATTAAGGAGAAACTCATCTTTCCGTACCTGGAGCTTGAAGTGCACAGGTGAATACACCCCTACTCCTACACTGTGTAAAGATCCCATTGTTCTAGCAGCTCAGTGCACTCAGATCGCTTACATTTAATGGTTTCTCTTTAAATATACTTTTGTTTACATGACAGTGGTGCAGTGGTAAGTACTCCCAGCAGGGATAGTCTTAGTAAAACAGAATCAAAAACGGAATTCAAGCAACACTTTCTGCATGCCTGGTACTTCTTGTTTGGCTTGAATTCTTGCTTTAATGCATCCCCCATCATTGACCTTTGCCCTGAAAATACATTCCCCCCCACCCGAAAGGTGTCTAATGGTTCAGCTGCAAAGCAGAATATACTAACTGCAGCTGCTACCTCAGAAAAAAAAAATCACCATTGCATTAAAAGCTATTTACAAAAGTCTTGTAATCAAGAAGACAATGAAAAGTTTCAACAAGTATTATTAAATCAAATGCAATGATGGGTGATATTGTAGATCAGAAATGTCCAAACAAAGTAATAACGATAATTGGTAGTACAGTGGGGCAAAAAAGTATTTAGTCAGCCACCGATTGTGCAAGTTCCCCCACTTAAAATGATGACAGAGGTCAGTAATTTGCACCAGAGGTACACTTCAACTGTGAGAGACCGAATGTGAAAAAAAAATCCATGAATCCACATGGTAGGATTTGTAAAGAATTTATTCGTAAATCAGGGTGGAAAATAAGTATTTGGTCACCTCAAACAAGGAAAATCTCTGGCTCTCACAGACCTGTAACGTCTTCTGTAAGAAGCTTTTCTGTCCCCCACTCGTTACCTGTATGAATGGCACCTGTTTGAACTCATCATCTGTATAAAAGACACCTGTCCACAGCCTCAAACAGTCAGACTCCAAACTCCGCCATGGCCAAGACCAAAGAGCTTTCGAAGGACACCAGGAAAAGTATTGTAGACCTGCACCAGACTGGGAAGAGTGAATCTACAATAGGCAAGCAGCTTGGTGTGAAAAAATCAACTGTGGGAGCAATCATCAGAAAATGGAAGACATACAAGACCACTGATAATCTCCCTCGATCTGGGGCTCCACGCAAGATCTCATCCCGTGGGGTCAAAATGATCATGAGAACGGTGAGCAAAGATCCCAGAACCACACGGGGGGACCTGGTGAATGACCTGCAGAGAGCTGGGACCAAAGTAACAAAGGTCACCATCAGTAACACACTACAACGGCAGGGAATCAAATCCCGCAGTGCCAGACGTGTTCCGCTGCTGAAGCCAGTGCATGTCCAGGCCCGTCTGAAGTTTGCCAGAGAGCACATGGATGATACAGCAGAGGATTGGGAGAATGTCATGTGGTCAGATGAAACCAAAGTAGAACTTTTTGGTATAAACTCAACTCGTCGTGTTTGGAGGAAGAAGAATACTGAGTTGCATCCCAAGAACACCATACCTACTGTGAAGCATGGGGGTGGAAACATCATGCTATGGGGCTGTTTTTCTGCCAAGGAGACAGGACGACTGATCCGTGTTAAGGACAGAATGAATGGGGCCATGTATCGTGAGATTTTGAGCCAAAACCTCCTTCCATCAGTGAGAACTTTGAAGATGAAACGAGGCTGGGTCTTCCAACATGACAATGATCCAAAACACACCGCCCGGGCAACAAAGGAGTGGCTCCGTAAGAAGCATTTGAAAGTCCTGGAGTGGCCTAGCCAGTCTCCAGACCTCAACCCCATAGAAAATCTGTGGCGGGAGTTGAAAGTCCGTGTTGCTCGGCGACAGCCCCAAAACATCACTGCTCTCGAGAAGATCTGCATGGAGGAATGGGCCAAAATACCAGCTACTGTGTGTGCAAACCTGGTAAAGACCTATAGTAAACGTTTGACCTCTGTTATTGCCAACAAAGGTAATGTTACAAAGTATTGAGTTGTATTTTTGTTATTGACCAAATACTTATTTTCCACCCTGATTTACGAATAAATTCTTTACAAATCCTACCATGTGGATTCATGGATTTTTTTTTCACATTCTGTCTCTCACAGTTGAAGTGAACCTCTGGTGCAAATTACTGACCTCTGTCATCATTTTAGGTGGGGGAACTTGCACAATCGGTGGCTGACTAAATACTTTTTTGCCCCACTGTATAACATCCATTTGCGTCATCGGTTTCTTAATTTGACCTTCCTCTACTTATCTGTTTCATGGACTTTGCACTGTTGTTAACCATCCACGATAGTACAATGGTTAGAAGTCCCACCACACAGTCAGGTGGTTCACTGGGCACGGAATTCTTGGAAGCACATAGTTTGGAACATGTGCAAGGTTTTCTGCAAAGATTCCAAAGAATGAACCTCATCGGTTCATTCATGTGGCTTGGATTTTCAGTTGAGGAAGGAGGGAAGTGGGTAAAAGGTCAAGGCCACTTTCATACAAAGCCAGCACACAAGATAATTGCCAAAGAGAAGTCTAAGGACACTGAGCTGGTTTTCACCCCCTCCTCTAACTGTTTGTTAAAGCTGTGAGGTTTCTCAAGTATAACAAGTGGAGCAAACCGATCCAGTTATGCTGGCAGAGTGCCTGGTTTCGTTGCACAACTGATTCCTTTTTTTTGCTTTCTTCGTGTTGCTTCGTTGCAGTGGCAGCGCCTAAAAGAAAATGGAACAGAGGGTTAATAGAAAGTCTCCTTCATAAGAATGCTGTGTCAGGGCCTGTAGGCAAGAAAATTGCCTTCATAATGAAGTGCAAAAAGCTCTGGCAGCAGTTCAAATTATTCCATAATCAGATTCACTTTCACCATTCATTCAAGTCATTCATGTCCTTTGACACAGTTATTGTGTTCCACATCACAGTAGGTGCACTTTGACATTCTCCGCTTTGCATTTCACTCAGCTAAATCAATAGCATAGTGTTCGGTAGTTAGTGCACTGGGGTCTGCTGCTAAGTTATGTGTAAATACTTGTAACGCTCATAGCATTCAGTGCCTCTGCTGCTGAGATTATCAATGTTCTCTGTGTGTGTTTGGTCCCTGTCTTCATTCTTAATCTCATACTCTAATTCTTAGAAGCACACAAATATTCTCAATTATAATTACTAATCAGTTATATTTACTAATAATTTGAGCCCTGTAGTAGTTACTACCACTAGCTCCCCAGTATAGTGGTTTACATCATACCCTAACAAGCAAAAAGAGGCAAAAACCCTTGGCAATGTGTGATGAAGGGCATTGGGCATAAAAGTTTACTAAGTCACACATGTGGAGCTGCGTCCTGGTGACACCTTGTGAAGGAGCAGCTAAAATGCTTAAAGTATTCTTTGCTTTTTGTACTAAAACTTTGAGGTTTTTATTGACAGTCTAGGTACATTTCCAAGACATTATAAATTATGTATTAGCTTTCTCTCGGCACCATTAATCATGTTCTCTTAATCTCTCCTTGCAAAGCTATGACCTTGGGATGGAGAACCGAGATGCAACTGATGACCGGGTGACAGTTGAGGCAGCAGAGGCAGTCCACCGTTACAATGTGGGCATCAAGTGCGCCACCATCACGCCAGACGAGAAACGTGTGGAGGAGTTCAAGCTCAAGCAGATGTGGCGCTCACCCAACGGGACCATCCGTAACATCCTCGGGGGCACGGTGTTCAGGGAGGCCATCATATGTAAGAATATCCCCCGCCTGGTGTCCGGCTGGACCAAGCCCATCATCATCGGCAGACATGCCCATGGAGATCAGGTACCCTATCGGTCCCACTTACTGAAAACTTTGAAGTATGCATGCTAAGGGGGGGATATATGATCTGTGAGTCTCTAGTCAAGATTTCACACATCTCATGTAAATTTTTCAAAGTCTCCAAAAAAATAAGGTTGTAATTATAGAGAATTTCATTCCAACAGTATTTAAAAATGGCAACCTACAAATGAATATGTGACACATAGACACCTTTTTCCATCTTTTAAGATGTAAAACTACTCAGATTTTTGTAGTTTCATGTCGTGTATATTATTGTGTCAATAGAGATTGACAGACCACGTGACTTTCGCGCATTGCGTGCCGTGAACTCGTGGCAAAACAATCAAAGTACCGCATCAAATGCAAGCATTTGCAGCACCGCAAAACGTTCATTCTTCGGTTCCAATAAATTCTTGCTTTTTCTTTGCCCCCCAAAAAGGTATGTACAAAACGAAGGAGAACAATGCCGGTCCATGCAAAGACAGACTTAATGAAAAGTCAAAGAAAAGATACGAG
>NW_005187561.1:16729-17801 GCF_000239375.1 Pundamilia nyererei
GAAAGCCTGCGTGCGCTAGTACCTCTTGCCACGAGTTCCCAGAATTCTTTGCGGTTTTACCCCTGAGTGACGTCACATTTTCAATCTCTATTGGATGTTGAGGAAATGACTCAATGTCCTGTTCTAGAGTTAGTTTACTGTAGAAGTCTGTTTATGCCCTACAGATTTATAGAGCATCTGTGAAGGTAAGCTGGCTCAGGCAAATTAGCATTTAGAAGGAGGTAGGGAGGTGACAATGAAAGAAAAAGGTGATAAGAACAAAGAGTCAAGCCTGTAGGAAAGTGTGTCCAGACATCACATTCATTTGCAAAGCCACACATTTATTCAAACCCTTGCATTAGAAGCAGGATGTGTATTCTACACCAAAGAGCAAAGAATAGTGAGTCTGTCTTCATCTAGTTTTAGTGTAAAATAGTATTTTCATGGCTTATGTTTTGGCAAAGAAAAATAATGCCCATAGTTTTCTGAAGTTTTCCAAATGAGGTTAAAATAAAATGTGTTTTAAACTAAAAATTCATCTTAATTATTGTTACCATTTCGGAGGCTGCCTGTAATTTTCTACCACACTTCTGTAACTGCTCTTTCCCTCCGTCAGCTGATGTATGAGCTCAGGGAATTGACAGTTATATGGGACGTTGTGTTAGGAGTGACTTGGTCAATAATTAGGTTTCATCAGCTGTCCTTTGGACCACAGTGTACCACCTCAACAGCCACAGAAGTAAATCACAGGTTGGTTCATGGTGCATAGCCAAAGTCAACAGTTCTGCTTCCAGTTGGGTGACGTATCAGATGGCTGCTGGTTACATAATATCTGTTAGATGTCAGAAAGAACAATGCTGTACACTCTGACTAGTCCTCTTTAGGTGTTTATGACAGTCTTTCTTGCTGTTATGGTATATGTTGGGGATTGTATCTTTTTTTCTTACTCACTGATCTCCCCACAGTACAAAGCCACAGACTTTGTGGTGCCTGGGCCTGGGAAAGTGGAGATGACCTACACACCCGCAAAGGGAGAGCCTGTCAAATATGTCGTCCATGAGTTTGAGGGTAAGAAGCCAGTATATATATATGT
>NW_005187561.1:18815-26412 GCF_000239375.1 Pundamilia nyererei
AGATATATATAGATATAGATATATATATATATTTATTTCCAAACCATCTGATTGTTTAAAATAAACAAATATTCTATTGAATCTACTCTTTACTGTCTCCATCTTATCATCAAGCTTCTCTGTAGTATAAACCCATATCTTGCATGTCCACCCCACAGAGTGTATATAAAACAAGGATTTAGAAGAGCTGACAGCTTGTTTCCTCCATATTTGTTTTATAGTACAGTTTCAAAACTAGCAAGTTTGGTAGAAAATTTAAAAAGTCTGTTAGTACAATTAACCTTATATTGTATGGGTTATATTGTGAAATACTGTGAAAGATGATATCTTTGTTCATGCTCTTGTAAATATTGATATGTTCAGGTTTAACACTGAATGAACTGAAATAAATTTTAAACGGAGTAAGAGGTAACACTGGTTTCTTTTCTAGATTTTTCCAAGTTTGTCCAAGATTGTCTGCTTTTAAAGTCGAAAATTCATGTGAATTTAGTCTGTCTGTATGTCTATTTGTTTGTGTCTATCCAGGCACAGGTGGTGTGGCCTTGGGAATGTACAACACAGATAAGTCCATCAGGGATTTTGCTAATAGCTCTTTCCAGATTGCTCTGTCCAAAGGCTGGCCTCTATACCTCAGCACCAAGAACACCATCCTGAAGAAGTACGATGGACGCTTCAAAGACATCTTTCAGGAGATCTATGAGAAGTAAGGACAGCACATGCACAAGCAGCTTATGCAAACATCCTTGTAGCAGACATGGGCCAGAACTGTGTTGTCCACCTTCTTGTGTGCTTCAGAGAGTATCGTGCTCAGTTTGAGGCCAAGGGCATCTGGTATGAGCACCGTCTCATTGATGACATGGTGGCCCAAGCCATGAAATCTGAGGGAGGCTTCATTTGGGCCTGCAAGAACTATGATGGAGATGTACAGTCTGACTCTGTGGCACAAGGTTGGTTTAAAAAGGAGGTTCAGATCAGAAGTTATGTGAAAAACCATGCAGAAACTTAAATAATAAAAGCCTAAAAAAATTGCAGTGTACTGTAGACTAATGATATTCAGATGTTAATGTAGTTTTTGGTTGTCCCTGTGTTTTAGGCTACGGCTCCCTGGGTATGATGACCAGTGTGCTTGTCTGTCCTGATGGACGTACAGTAGAGTCAGAGGCTGCCCATGGCACAGTGACTCGACATTATAGACTACACCAGCAGGGAAAGGAAACCTCCACCAATCCTATTGGTAGGCTCAGATTGTGGAAATGTGATCGTATGTGATTTTATCTCTAAGGTTATCTCTAGGTTAGTTATCTAATGCATGCTCTTTCACTGTGTGTCTGTTTCCTACAGCCTCCATCTTTGCATGGACACGGGGCCTGCTTCACCGGGCAAAGCTTGATAACAATGCCGAGCTGCGAGTGTTCTCTGAGGCGCTGGAGGCTGTTTGCATCGAGACCATTGAGGCTGGTTTCATGACCAAAGATTTGGCTATCTGCATCAAAGGCCTTGCAAAGTTAGTCATATGCAATGTACATTCATATAAGGATATTGTGCTGTTAGATTAGTGGGTAATTAGATCTTACAATACATTCTTGATACAGTCTCAGAACTTAGAAATAATCTATTAAAAATACATAAGAGTGGGCACCAGTTTGTGGAAGCCACCACATACAGTGACCGGAAAGGACAGCTCCATTTCAAAATGTACCTGATTGGGGCATCCGTAAATTAAAGTTTAATTCACTCAGGTTTATAAATATGTTTGAGCTCTTTTCAATATAGAGCAGTTATGCTTTTTCTTTCCTATAGTGTTCTGCTAAATATAAAATATTACAATGGTGGATGTTCAAAATTGTCTTTGACACACTCCAGAAACTAAGCATGCAGAAAGAACAAAACAAAGGAAAAAAACTCTTAATGTATTAAATATTCGTTTCATATATTTTACCTCTTACTATGATTTACTTTTCCATGTCCTTTTTCCTATGTAACATAATCATAATTATTGGGTATTAATCAACCAAGTTTTGTGTGACGGGAGATGTGACCGCTCCCAACCTCTTAAGTATTGTTTGGCATTTCAAAAATGAGCTTGTTGAATAATTGCAGTGAATTTTTACTAATAGTACAAAAAGATGCAGACATATGCTTACGTTTATAGAGCCCAACTGTGGCAGAGCGTATGCTCACATAAGCCTTTACAGCAGCTCAGTATGTCTGTAATAATAAAAAAAAATTTCAACACCATTCCTCGTCTTGGAAACAGCAACCACGCATTTATTCATATGAGAAATGGGCCTTAGATTTGATTTAAAGGAGCACTAAGTTGTTGCAGTCGAAACTTATTTTGACTACATAAATGCAGCCTGAATATTTGTCAAAATTAGTCATATTCGGTGATCTCTGAACTTTTGCAATACTTTAATGCTGACAGTCATCTGTTTTCTGACTCTGTTTGCAGTGTGAAACGTGCTGACTACTTGAACACCTTTGAGTTCCTGGACAAATTAGCAGAGAACCTGAAGATCAAGTTGGCAAGCCAGCCCAAGCTGTGATTTCATCTCCCAGCCTTCAAAGCAGTTTAACACAGACACATATGCATTCAGACACATGCTCACCCACAGAAACACCTACACAGTTACTGGAAGTTTGGGCCCCACCACCCCATGGAAAGGGAAGAGTGCACTCAGAATTCCAGGATTGACTCAAAGTCAGTCATCAGTCAGAGAGGGTCAGTCAAGAACAATGCCTTGTCCAGAAGAAAGCAGAATGGGGGCTTCTGATCACAACCTTGGGTTGCTACAAGATAAAATTACGCTTGTGACAGTGACGCTGGGCCGTGACCTGATATCTCAGTTCCCTTGTTTACCCTAATTGCACTCAGTTCCGCTGAAGTGATCTGTACCATGCAGGGGGACAGTATTGGTCTGAAAGAGCCTCTGGACCTTCACTGCCTTATACATTTTGTCATCTGTTAATTCTCTTCATCTCTTTCACCTTGTAATTTTTTAACAATACTTCAGGCAAGAGTTTATGAAATAGTGCCAGAAAAACAGAGCAACGTCAGCCTGTATGTAACTAATGAAAATCTCTCTGCACTGCAGGAGAGTGACAATGCATTCAGTGAAGGTTTTACACTAATTGTACTATAATACACAGTTTATGATTTGAAAACAAATGGTATTAAAGTACAATACTTGCTTTTAATTTCAGAATTTTTAATTGTCAGTTTTTAAAGAGCTATATTTATTTTTCCTCCTTTGTTTGTGTGTACATGTTTATGTGCTCCTCAATTTAGACCCAGTATATTAGATTATTAGATCTTGCCAAAAAAAGCCACATTAAAACTACCTATAAACATTACACTTATTCATTCCCGATTTGATAACTCATAATAAATGAGTTTTTCATTATTGAGTTATGGATTTTATATTTAACCCATAGGTGCAAAGTCTATACTGACACACAAACTGCAGATAGTATGTAGTGTGCACCAAAAGTGGCATAAACAAAACAGAGTATACTGTAGTATCAAGTAAAAGATGGTGGTCATTGACTGTTATCACAAACAAAATGTTCCCTTGTTTGAACCTCTACAAGTAACACAGACTAGTCAGTAAATAGCTACACGTATCAACCTACAATCACAGTGTCACACACAGTTGCTGTCACTTATTTATAAGTAATCTACTGCAAGATGATTTCTGTAGCATGTATTTAGCTGCTCTGAAGTTCACAATTTTATTGAAATGCATTTCTTTACATCTTTAGAGTTGCTAATTAAATGGCAGCCCATTATATCCAGTTCTGCAGTGATTTGTTTGGTGGCATGTGCATACATGGAAAGCCTCAAGTCAGGCAGAACAGCAGCAGGTGCAGCAAGACCTCTTTGCACACCAGAAAAGTCAGCACGGACAATACATATCTGATTGTCAGAAATAGCAATTCAATTGAATTCAGTTTTATATCGATAGTGCCAAATCACAGCAACAGTTGTCTCAAGGTGCTTTATATTGTAAGGTAAAGACCCTAATACAAAGATATGATCCCCTATCAGCAAGTTCCTTGGCAACAGTGGGAAGGAAAAAACCTCCAGCAGAACCAGGCTCAGAGAGGGGCGGCCAACTGCTGGGAGACAAACGAAAAGAAAGACGGCGCAAGAGATGGTATAAGGACTGTGTTATATCGCGCTTTGCTACTCTGGAAAGCACTCTCCACAACTTGCTTTATTCATTCATTCACAGGTCATTCATAGGGGACCTGCTCTACTACCTGAGATACAGCCAAAGAATGACTAATTATTAAATCTAGAGTCATGTATAAACACATAGTGAGTGAAAAGGTGAATGACGAACAAAGATCATGGGAAGCCCCCAGCAGCCTAGACCTATTGCAGCATAACTGGATTCAGGGTCACCTGATCCAACCCTAACTGTGAGCTTTGTCAAAAAGGATTTAAAAAAATGGTAGCGAGGATTACAGAACAACTTGCAGATGCAGGCCAGCAGCAGTATACAGGATTGTTGATAGATTACATTTTCATATATCAAATAAAAAATAACAGAGCACAACCTTGTGGCTCGGTTAGCTTTAGCAGCAAATTGTCTGATGCTGGAGAGAATTTCATCCCTACTTGATTTGAACAGTAGATGGAGCTGCTGCATAAAAAAATGTTTTCAAACTCAGCCCTAATTTTTGAACTGTGACATGCAACTACTTTATCAATGTCAACAGAAAGAGGAATGACTCCACCAATGATGCCACTAACCCTAACCCTCTCTTCCATTCAGCAGCATTATCCTCAGCACTGTGTTTCAAGGATAAACGTTTAGTTTTGATTCAACAGACTAAATGGAGAGGCTTGTTTAGTGATGGGGAAAAAGGAAGCTGAAAACAAGGATCTATCATCACTGATTGGATTTCAGTTTTTTCAGTCTGTTTCTCTGTATCAGTAAAGCATTAATGTCCAAGCTCTCCCTTGTTTTTCATATAAACAGAGACAGATTCTAATTAGTGATCCAGAGTAATTAGAACCTGTAATAATAAAGAAATGATGAAACATTCTAATTTTCAAAAAAGTAATAACCATTGTGACTTCATTCCCACAACCACCTCGCTGTCTACCTCGGATCCATCATGTCCCTGTAATTGCAACAGAAGGGCTTTGGAGCTTCCCTCTAAGACTCTTTTCACTTTACCTTTTTCCATGTAAGTCTTCTGATTCTTCATATTCACAGAGGAATTTAGCCAGTGTTATTCTATCAGGTACCCTGGAAAGAATTTGGTCTATCAGTTCCTTTATTCTACCACTTCCCCTGGGCCTTGCCTATTTTTTTTTAAATCTTCATTCATCTTTTCACTGCATTCTCTCTGTTAAAGGATTTTCACTTATGTAACTGAATGTAAAATCACTCCCCTCCTCATTTGTGCGATCTTTTACTTTTTACAAATGCACATTTCTTGCTGACCTTAAGACCAACTCTAAAGGCAGCCCCTCCCCAGAATATGACGGCTCTGCCAGAGATGCTGGCAGTACTCTGCAGTAGAAAAGTACTTTCCCCTTTCTTTCTTTTCCTCTTATTTATTTCTTTTTGTCTACTTAGTTTTTTAGTTTACACTTCTTGTGTAGTCGAGAAGTTTTTATCCGTGTTTGGAAACGAAACTCCATGTAAAACTACTGAGATGACCGCGACGCCACGCTGCCCCTTTGTCTATAGCCAGGACCTGCTGCTGGGGCTAAGACAGCACAGCCATGCCGGTGTTCAGCATGAGATCCCTGCGGTGATCAAGATGAACTACCGCGGCTGCAGAGCCGGGAAAACACGAAGACTGAGGAGGAAAAGATTCCATCCTGCTCTCCCGTCTGTAGTGACTGGTAATGTCAGATCGCTGGTTAATAAGATGGAGGAGGTTGCGACGCTAACAGGGACAGAGGAAGTTTTCCGAGAATGCAGTGTTATGTGTTTCATGGAGACATGGCTGCACAAAAACATCCCGGACCAGGTGGTGGATATAAACGGATTTACGTGTGTGAGAGTGGACAGGGACCCAGGCAGCAGCGAGAAGAAGAGGGGAGGAGGACTCGCTCTCTATGTTAACAACCGCTGTTGTTCCCCGAGTCACGTTAAGGTGAGGCTGTGTGTAACAAACACATCGAACTGTTAGCAGTCGGTCTTCGACCATATTATTTACCGCATGAGTTTTCCCTCGCCATTATCGTCATTGTTTACATCGCCCCTGATGCCAACGCGGCGCAGGCGTATGACGTATGACCTCCAGCCCCTTTACAGACCTGCCGTTCAGAGGCAACCTGCAGCCACAAAAACTGTTACAACATGGACAAGGGAGTCGGAAGAGACTCTGCAGGGATGCTTTGAGTCAACTGACTGGGATGTTCTTTGTGATTCCAATCAGGACAATATTGACAATCTGACAGGCTGTGTAACAGATTATATCAACTTCTGTGTGGACACTGTGGTCCCCAAAAAAACCATTCTGTGCTTCCCCAACAATAAACCCTGGGTTACCAAAGACATCAAAGCAACCTTAAACAAGAAAAAAAAGAGCTTTCAGAAATGGTGACAGAGATCACCTGAAACTGGTGCAGAAGGAGCTGAAAGCCAAGATTGCAGAGGGTAAAGAGTCCTACAGACAGGGGCTGGAAAACAAACTGCAGGAAAACAACACCAGGGAGGTGTGGAATGGAATGCGGGCTATCACTGGCCTGAGACAAAAGAGAGGTGTTGGGATGGATGGGGACCTCGAAAGTGCTAACAACCTTAATCTGCACTTCAATAGGTTTGACTGCCCTGCGTCTCCTGTCTCCACACCCAGCTATTCCCATCTTCTCCTTTTGCCCCCCCCTCTCCTGCCCCCTCAGACTGTCTCACCCTGTCCCTCTCAGCAGATGACATCAAAAAAGAATTGGGCAGACTCCACTCCAGCAAAGTTGCTGGCCCTGATGGTGTCAGTCCCAGGGCCCTCAGGTGCTGTGCTTCCCAGCTGTCTGGAGTTCTAAAACGGATATTCAACATGAGTCTGGAAATGCAGAGAGTCCCATCACTCTGGTTCCTGTCCTTAAAAAGATCAACCCGTCGACCCTCGGTGACTACAGGCCAGTGGCGCTGACCTCACATGTCATGAAGACGCTGGAGAGACTCATCCTGAGACATCTGCGTCTGCTCGTGGAGCCTTGACTGGACCCCCTGCAGTTTGCTTATCAACCTTGTATCGGCGTGGAGGATGCCATCATCTACCTGCTGGACCAGGCTTATTCTCACCTGGACATTGTTGGGAGCACTGTGAGGGTCATGTTCTTTGACTTCTCCAGTGCTTTTAACACAATCAGACCATCACTGCTGGGGAATAAGCTCACGGAAATGCAGGTGGATGCCCCACTGGTTGGTTGGATTACGGACAATTTAACAAGTCGACCACAGCATGTCCGACTGAAGAGCTGCCGCTCAGATAACATCCTGAGCAGCATGGGGGCGCCGCAGGGGACGGTCCTATCACCCTTCCTCTTCACTCTCTACACATCTGACTTCAGGTACAAGTCTCAGTCATGTCATCTGCAGAAATTCTCGGATGACTCTGCCATTGTGGG
>NW_005187561.1:27327-29282 GCF_000239375.1 Pundamilia nyererei
TATTACTGTACACTACTATTCTTATTGTATATATTGTATATCTTATATCTTGTTCATCTGTTCCTATGTCTCTCCTGCTGCTTTGAGCATGTACATGACAAAAGAATTTTCCTCGGGATAAATAAAGTTATTCTTATTCTTATTCTCCTTACAGAGGAGGAAGCAAGGGGCAGCGAGCTGTCCCCACAATCATCACACTTGCATAAGATGCCCCTCCAACCCACAACCAAGACACTTCATATTCTCAGATGCAACATGAATATTGTAACCATTAGCTAGCCAAACAACAAATTCAATTCAATTCAATTTCAATTCAATTTTATTTATATAGCGCCAAATCACAACATAAGTCGCCTCAAGGCACTTCAACAAAGAACCATTTACTGTCATTAGGGTTCCACACTTGCTAAATCAACTTTACCCTCTAGTTGTACTTTCCTGTTTAGAGGCAAAGTCGACCTCTACGACATAGGCAACAGAAAAAAAAGAGATATATTTTTTATTTTACCTTCTTTTCTTCAGATTCAAGATGAGTATAATTCAATTTTTTTATTTAAAAAAGTTACACTAAAGCTTGTATTCCTATGTATATTATTTTATGATTATGTCAATATAGCACAAGGTTCAATTAGTTTAGCACAAAAATACAAACATCTTGCAGAGAACTCTGTTTTTTATTTTTTTCCTCTGAGTAGTTTTCAGAGCCTGTACTAATTACTTTTACTTGAGTAAAGAAGTTAAATCAGTACTTCCAGTACTTGGAGGTTTTTTTTGCCTGTCCTGCCCTGACCAGCATTGTAGCAATCAGAATTATTGTCTGAAGGCCAAGAAAAATGGCCAAAAGATTTACTTTCCCTAGCGGAGCTTTTGCTGTACTGGTACACTTAATTTTCATAGTTTATTCGCTCTTTGTTGTTATTATTTTTATTTTATTTTAGAACTTATAACTTCATTTATTGTCATTGTACAGTTTTCACTTATTCTAATTGTAAGTTAATTGTGATTCTGATTGTAAGTTATTGCAATCAGAAAGGACAGGCCTCGGGAACAGGAAAGAGAAAATAAGAAGGAAAGAGAAGTTGGGAAGAAACACATGGAGAAGGAAAGAAAAATAGAGGATAAGAGGAATAGAAAGAAAAGTCACTGAAAATCTGCTTCCCCACCTGCTGAGAAAAGTAACAAGCAAAAAGAAATGAGCATATTATGGAAAATACAGCTCCTCCTGGCTGTAGCTCAGGAGGTAGAGCAGGTCACCTACTGATCGGAAGGTTGGTGGTTTGATCCCTGGCTCCTCCAGTCTGCATGCCAAGTGTCCTTTGGCAAGATACTAACCCCAAATTGCTCTCCAATGCATCCAGTGTGCATGAATGTGTGTGAATGTTGTTAGAAAAGCATTCAGTTTAGAGTCAGTGCTTGGGAGAACGGGTGTGATTGGGTGAATGTGGTATGTTGTACAGTGCTTTGAGTACTCTGGGAGAGTAGAAAAGCGCTATATAAAAATTAGTCCATTTACCATTACATAGGTAACAGTAAATAATAAATACTGAATCTTACTGAGCAGCACACAAGACCAACAACACATGATATGTTTAGAGGCAGCAGCCAACCAAGATAGTGTGTGTCTGTGTGTACCTGTTTGTACACCTGTGTGTGAGAGCGCTAGTATTCATAAGGTTTCTCCATGTAAATGTCTAATAGTAGATGTGGGGAGCTATAGCCCTGCCCCCCAGGACATGAAGAAAGCATGGAGGAAATCCATGCCCCAGACATGTAGAGGCCCCCCAGCTCCGGACACTGAGAACCACCAATGCACCGACGGCTGAGGGCAACAGCCACTGGCAGGCAGTGTGGTGAGGGGAGATGGGCCACACCTAGGGGGGCCTGAGATGTTCCCAGAGAGGTGGAGTCTAAGACCTGTCCTGACACATAGACATAGACAAACAGGCAAACACAGA
>NW_005187561.1:30871-32410 GCF_000239375.1 Pundamilia nyererei
TGTTTATAAGTACGGTAGTTTTAAACCTTGTGATCCACAAAACAGCATAACAGTAAAAGAACTGACTGCGTTACAGTCAGTGCGGGAGCAGCGGCTTCGCTCATGCGCGATTCATTTGCCTTTTGGACGCACAGGTGTGAATGTCTCCTGCCCTGATAGCAGCTGGGGGAGGACTATCCTCCGCCTGGGAGCGCTTTGGCACGGGTGTGTTAGTAGTGTGTCACACAAACAGCAAATATTGTCAAAAAAAAGTAAGAAATCTTTGGGGGTGCTTTGATTCATTTTAGGGGTGCTGAAGCACCCCGAAAGATGGGCTAAAATTGCCCCGGTTGATCTATGAAAGGGTTTTTTTTTGTTTTGTTTTTTTAAATTTATACAATTGAACAACAAACATACATGGTAATGTAGAATATAGAAAGGGTATGAAAAATTCCACAGCTTGCAGTATCTTGAACAAGTTATGTATACAAATACAAGTACGTAAACAAAAAGGTATACTTTAGGAGAAAACAGACAAACAAAATAACTGAAAGAAAGAAAAAAAAAAGGTGCTCAAGGTATAAATAAACAACATGTAAGTCAAGTGAAACTATACATTCGACACAGCTCTTGTGTTTTACACGCTTTGGAATTAGTACTTTTCTTAAGATTCTCCAGATAATTGGAAAACAGGGCTTTAAAAGCAAATATGTTTGGACGCTGTTGAGAAAATCTTGTACAATGTATGTGAAATTTGGCAAAAATAATCAGAAGATTAATAATATATTTTAATCCCTGGAATTATTTTATCGGTATGTGAGAGGCCAAATAGAATATGTTGAAACTTCAGTTTACATGAGGGATCACTTTTGGTGTTTATAAAATTATTTAGATCAATCCAAAATACATGTGCATAAGTGCATTCCCAAAATAAATAACATTGTTTCAATATTTTTTTTAAATTTAACCAGATATGTCTTTACCGGATAACATCTATGGATCAACTTAAGAGTAACTTCTCTTATCTTATTAGTAATAATAAATTTCCTTGATAGAATCCAAGTGTTTTTCCAGTCCATATCATTGTAAATATTGTTCCAGTAAAATACAGCTGCAGGTTTGGAAACAATATCTCTTTGAATAATTTGTCTAATACATTGATTTGTGGCTTTATCACTCAATAAAGGACAGATGATACCGATGTATATGCTAGCGGGATTTAGTTCTGGAATAATACAATTTTTACCTTTAGGAGCAGACACCAATAACCTTCTCACCCCATCTGGTATTGCATCAAAAACTACAGCATATTCTCTTGGAGTGACAGGAAAATCATAAACAGACAAAAATTCCCTATAAGAAAATAATTGACCATTATCATTCAGTAATTGACTCACAAGTAAAATATTTTTATCAACCCATTTCTGAATATATAATGATTTGTTCTTAAATTTAATATCCTGATTGTTCCAAATGAGATATTTATGGGGAGAAAAGTTGTGAGAGTATATCATTAACCAAGATGATAAGAGTTTACTATGAAAGTTGGAGAGTTTAATC
>NW_005187561.1:54679-76372 GCF_000239375.1 Pundamilia nyererei
ATTTTCGCTCAATTACCCACAGATTTAGAAAGAGAAAAAGATAAACTCCAAGAGTGAATTGTTGTCCTTTACGCTTACCTCCTATTTAACTGAGAACATCTTAATCGCAACCACCCCCCCTCAACAGTTGGGACAAATCATTTGGCAAATAAGAAAGAGACCCTCATTTCCTCCTAAAATAGCAGCAGTTCTTTCGTGAGGAATAACTTTGGAAATGTTTTCTTTGTGGGCTTCTCTCACTGTTTTACTTTCTCTCTGCCTCTTTTTGAATCTTGTAGAGCTGATGCAAATCTTTCACCAGGAAAATTAGTGGTGAGAGAGATTGGGAAAAGGAGACTGTAGGTCAGACCTTGGTGCAGAAAGACACAGAAAGCAGTTCTAGTGACAAAGGAGTCTCTATTTTAGGGTGGGATACACACAGAAACAAACAGACAGGATACATAGATGATAAATAGATGATTTGGTACTGTCTGTGACAGTAGGGTCACAGACAGTACCAAAGCATCACCTCATCCTGGTGTTCTACTTTCTCATCTCACACAACCTTCTCCCATCATATCATGTCATCACCTCTTGTCTTTCCTGCTTTCTCCAATTTTTTCATTGTGTCTCCTACATTTCTCTTCTTTAGTTGTCTGTTTTTACCACTAGTTTCTTTCCTTTCCCTGTCTCATGTCTCATTCCACATCCTTTCCCATCTTCTCTGCTCCTGTGCTCTTGCTATGCTTCCCCCCCCCCTCTCTTTTCTATTCTTTTCTTTTCCCTGCCTTTCCTCTCCTCTCTTTCTGCTGATACTCCCAGGCTTCAGCTCTTTCAGATCGACGTCACAGATTAAGAGATGAAAGCTTGCGGCCACAGAGCAGCAAAAGGCAAACTTCTTCATGTGGTTCTGACCAAGACCCTGGGAACTGTTGTTCTTTCAGCATTGGCTCCATAAGTCACATTGCTCTCCCCTTCATATCCTCTATTTGTAGGCGGGTGCTTGTGTGTTTGAGTGGGAGATTTGATACTAAGCTTTGATGCAGCAGAGGGCTGACACAGGTGGGCTGTGCTCCGTCTTCCCCTCACTGACCCATTAACTCTCCTGGGAAGAAAAACAGAGTAAAAACGAGTGAGATGAATGTGTTGAATTCATTTCTTGTCAGTAATTAAGCAAACTCCAGTGTAAACTCCTCCAGTGGTATAGTGGCTGATGTATTTGCTTGGCAAGAAAAGGGTGCTGCTTTGATTCTAGCCTTCTTTTAGGAAGGGCATCCAGTGTAAAACTCAATCTAAATCAAACTTACAACACCTTGACTCCTTTTTAGCCATTCTTTTGTAGATGTGCTGCTGTGCTTTGGGGTCATTGTCCTGTTGCATAACCCAATTTAAATTATTCTCACATTTGACTCTAAAATACTTGGGTATTCAGAGGAGTTCATGGTTGACCTGCTGCCCAGGTCACGCAGCTACAAAATGAATAATGCTCAAATCATCACCCTCCACCACTGTGCTGGACAGTTTTTATCAGGTGTGTGTGCTGATATGCTATGTTTAGTTTTCTCACAACATCGTGCTGTGCATTGTGGACAAACTCTCCACTTTTGTTTTGTCTGTCTGAAACACATTGTTCTGCAAATCTTGTGGGGCTTTTTTTTTTTTCAAAAGCAGCATTGCGAACCAAAGTGTAGGCAGTAGCAATTCCTTTTTAAAGAAGGAATTGTTGTAGAATTGTCACTGACATTTTTCCTAATTGGCATTGTGTTAACAAACAGTTGCTTGAGTGTGATTATTAAATAGAAAGCACTTAGATGTAGAAAAAAAGTGTGTATGAGAATAGGTGAATGAGATATGTTGTATAAACAGCATGTCTCATATAAGAGCCAGTTATTTACTTCGGCTAACTATGATCAAATGCACCTAGCTGCGACTTACCCTCCTAATGCCTACGGTAGCAGTAAGTGTGGACTTTCTCACACAATGCTTCTGCATTTTGGCTTAGTTCTAAGGTTGTATTTACCTAATCTTAAAATCTGCCAATGGCCATACTAGCTTTATGATAATCTGATACATTAACCATTAGGATTTAAACAGAGTTTAAATTTCTACACCGTAAAAAAAAAAGTCCTAAAAAACAGTAATATTCTGGCAGCTGGGGCACCAAAATAATACCATAAAATAACAGCAAAGAACTTTCCAATGAAAATATGGTTATTTCAGTAATGACAATACAGTCTTTTTCAAGTACTTTTAAACATTAAATTATGAACGATTTAATGTGATTGAACAATGAAATTACCTCTAAACAAGGTCAATGAATGTGGCAATATGAAAAATAATACTTAAATGTACAGAAATATACAGTTAACAGTTGGTTTAAATAATAATGGATTGCATTCATATAGCGCTTCATGAGACCCTCAAAGCGCTTTACAATTCCACTTCATAATTCCCCTCTGCCCATCACCAGTAGGTGGTAGGTGAAGCGTCTTGCCCAAGGACACAACGACCGAGCGTGTCTGAGCCGGGGCTCGAACCGGCAACCTTCCGATTACAAGGCGAACTGCCAACTCTTGAGCCACAATCGCCCTAAATAACAATAATTATTATTATTATTTGATGAAAAAAAAAGTTTATACGAATCATTTTATATATTTTTCCATAGCTTTACATTTGAATTTAACAGTTAAATCTTTCAAATAACAGACAAATATTTGTGAAATTATGATGCATTTGTGAATGTTTTTAACAATCTAAATATGCACATGTAAAGACAAATACATTTAAAAAACAAGAAAATTATGTTTTATTACATTTACAGTGATTTTACGTTAATTTACATTTGAAATGTAAAATCACAGTCTATTTATGTAAATTTAATGATATTCTAGAAGAACAGTACAAAACTGTAAAATACGCAGTAAACTACTTTTATATTACAATTTTTTTTACAGTGTAGAGAAGGTCTTGCTTATTTCAGCAAGATAACAATAAACCACATTTTGTATGTATTCCAACCGCACAGATCCATTTAAAATGATTTATTACAGCAGAACAACATAGTGGGAGTTGAGAAATTATCCTCACCTCAAAGAGGCACCATGAGGACAGCAGGAGGTGTTGTCAGTGGGAGAGAGGAATGTTGTTTTTTTTCCAACTGTCAGACCTATGACCTTTACAATAATACAAATTCTTCAGTCTTAGCGGGCGGAAATTTGACATTTTCTTTTTTTCCCTTTTTTTTGTCAGAGCACAGATGTGGAGGGTAAACAGACAAAGGAATCAAAAAATCTGAGAGAAGTGCAGCTGGAACACAAGAGGTATGAAGACCCTTTATATCTTATATCTTATGTAAAGTTAACATAAAAGCACACAATTTGGAAGAAACGGTGCTGAGCCACTTGATGAAAGACTCACTCAATATTTAAAAAATGTTGAAACTAAATACAAACTACCCATGCAAGAATGATCCCAGTAAGATTAATAGTGTGTTTTTGTTCATTCCTTTTGGAACAAAACCAGTGTAGACTGGCTGGGTTGATGGATGTTAAGTGGCTGCAACTTCCACTATATATTAGTGGGTACAGAAGTTTAAAAGCTGTCAAACACTTCCCGCTCACTGACATTTGGAGCCTGCAGGCATGTGGAGTTGTAAAATAGAACATTTGCAAGTTTTATGTGAAGCATTTTGTTAAGTTCACTATGCTTTGACAGGGTGAACGCGGTCTTTTTGGACAAGCTTGAAGGTCAAGCCAGAGGGAGCGAGAGAGAGCCAAAATTCGAAAGTACTCAGGAGGCAGAAAGTCAAGCCCCGTTGTCACACCTGAAACCAGATCCAGAACAGAGCTGCTCCGGCTGGACAGAAGAAGCTGGTGAGCTTAGACTGGACCTGTAAATAACGCTCATTGTTCTGTTTCTCATGCCTTTTTTTTAAAAGTCTGGCTCAGCACTGGTTAACCAAACCTAAATCGGACATTTGAGAAGACTTGCCCACCTCATCCTTTTTCAGTGGACTCTGACTGCCTGTTTAGTCTATGTTAGGTGTAGGTGCTTTACATGCTTCAAAAATGTAGGTAGGAAACTATGTGTGGTACGTTGTGATACAGGGCATTCAAAACCTGCTGAAACTTGTGCTTTTAGTAAGGGGGAGCCGTAAATGTGTGTGTGTCTCTATACTGTAAGTGTGAGTAACAAAGTATTTTCCACTTCTGCCTGGCAGTTAGCACGGATGATGCCAAATATCAAACACATTTAAATGTGTGACTTAGCAGACAGGGCACTGAGAGGATCAAAGCTTGACGCACGCAGACTTCTACTGTTTGTTATTACGATTCTGGCAGTCTTCGAGGTAAATTCTCTACTTGCGCTGAAGACTCACTCACAAGACTGACAGACTCTTGGCCTGGAGCCAGACAGATGTGCCAAGGGGCAATGCCGCCCTTATACAATTGTTCTGGATTGACACCTGACTGGATACAGATGCAGATATGAATAACTTGTGTTCACAGCAAACAAAAGAAAACAGACTACCTATTGCATTTGAACATGTTCACCAAATTTGCGTTCTTTTTCAAATTATTGTGGTTAAAAACATTTATATTGTTATATTCCTAATATTTTTAACTATGGTATATAGAGAGAAATGTATAATATTTTTAACGTATTTATTAATAAATAATACTCTCTGCAAATAGAAAGTGTACATATAATCATTTAAAAAGTGAGTTACAACAGTGGGTGTCTGCAGCCCACTGTGAAACACGGTCGAGGCTCTGTCGTTGTTTGGGACGGCTTTTCAGCCAGTGGAGTTATGAACGCAGAAAATCTCATCAGATGGTCACACCCTAACTTTCTTTATTATTTGTTAGAGAATGTTATCCCATACAGAGTAACTATGTGGGATCATAATTTACAAAAAAAAAAACCCATAATGCTGTAAATAAATGAAATAATTAATTGAGACGTGGAGCTTTGAAACCATAAAGACATCAAGAAAATGTTTGTTGACATAACTCAGGCAACACAGCAGTTTTTCTCATATTACAATCGGACTTCGTAGGGTTTCAGATCAGGAGGCTATGTCCATGTTTTACACACAGTCTATGGACAACGCTGAGCACACGCCCATTTCAATAGTGTCATCTTTATTCAAACCTTCTGTGCCACTTTTCACCCCGTTGAAAGTAGTTTGCCTAACGGTCCACTGGAGGGCACTCCTGAAACTCTCAGATTGACCTAATGCATGCCCTGTTGACCTCATATTCTTTTTTGAGTTAGACCACAGTGCACAGATGACAAAACTTGAACAAAGGACAAATAAGCTAAGATCTGTATTTGGTGTAATTGCTCTTGACAAAGGAAGGGCTAAGGATGTATTGGAATCTGGTATTGGTAGTAAACAGTGTCTTGTCCTACCACTCAGTTGCTTTTCATTCTTCGCTAATTGCTGTCTGAACACTAGCCACCAGCCCTATCTGCCAGCTAGCCCGATGATCATGTCTTTCCACTCTGCCGGAACCTGTTTGGGTGAAGGCCTCTCCTGTCTGTCCCTCACTATTTGCCAGCCCCACTCATCAAAGACCATCAACTAAAAAAAACCCCACCGCCTTTTTCTCGACTTCGCCGATGAATGGTTTGGCGAAAGTGTGCTTCTTCTTCGCTCTTGTTTTTATTGCCCAGTCCAATAATTTGTGGTGCAGACTGTGTTTTTACATGCAAATGATTAATTTAGGGAATGTCTGCAACCATTCATTGCTACAGATGGGAATGGAAACCAGCCTCGTGTAAGCTCTTACAATGTCACCATCAATGAGATTTATTAAAGAGAAGATCATTATATAAATTTTTTAGTCATGAATCTGCTATGTTTAACAATGATAATGCCCTATTATTACTGTGATAATCGGCGTCATCATACCCCAGCAGCATCATAATGAACGATGGGGGACTCGAGAGGAATAGTTGCTAAAGTGATCAGACAGGAGAGTCTCTATGCTGCCTGAAAGAAATGACTGTAAACATTGGAATCCCCCTTTCCTTTGTTTGACTATATTATTAACAAAATATCTAAGAAAATCAACATTTTGGGGATTGGCTCTAGAGCGTTTGGTAACCAATCATGTATACAAATGTTCTGCAAAACAGATCGTGATAGCTGAAAAAGAAAATATGAAAACATGGTATGATAAGGCCTCCAGCTATACATGAGAAGGAAAGAAAGTATATTTCAGGACAATCAAGGAGCCCTCTTTCCACAGGGGTCTCAAGAGAACAACAAATTAAACTTTATGTGTATTCTTTCCTGTGTGTTTTCCAGACCCACGGGCTGAGTATGACCAGGCCCTGATGAAGCTCATCAAGAGCTTTCCAAACTGTGACAGAGACTTCCTAGAGGACATCTTTACCCAGTGTAACAGGGATTACGAGGAGGCGTCCACACTACTTATCAGCACACTGAGTTGAACTTCATGTATTATAATTTTTTCCCCCATAAACACAACAATTTACAACAGCTCCTACAGGCATCTAGAGAGAAAAGAGTTAATGAAGGAGCTGTTTGCCCTTAATTTTCTGTTTAACACTGTAGGCCATGGTCCAAATAAGCATGTTTACTCAGGGTGCAGATGGTAGAGAATTGGCAAAGACAAAGTTTATCTACTTTGATGGTAGATCAGTATACAAAGCAGAGCTGACTACAATGCATTAGACTCCTTTGAAAACATACATGATATGTGCTCTATGGGATCTGTTTTTGATTATGCTATTAATCACTGAGTGTTTGGTGTTGTGTATCTGTCTGCATTCAGTAGTGAGTCATGTTGTGGTTTTGTCTTGACATCGAGTAGAATTGATGCTCGTTTTCACCAGTTTGGTTAAAGGTCATCGCAATGACTCAAAATCTTCAGCTCATATTTGGAGCTCTTGATTAAATCAGTGTGTGCAAATGGAAGAAAGCACTAGCAACATGCATGATGCTTTTTGTTCTGTTTTATAATTAAAGTTGTGTGTAATGTATCTATAGAAAAAATAATATTTAAGTATGTCATTTTTGACTTTAGAAAATTGTTCTGCCACATTGTGCCAGTCGGGACAGAAACGTTCTAACAGGCACATACAAAAATGACATTTTTCCAAAGAAGTCCAGTTATTCTTTCTTGAAGCCGAGGTTTTTTGTAGAAAGCCTTTTTGTTATTAGTTTCAGTTCAAAGTCAAAGTTGTTTTTAGGGGGCTGCAGGGAAACACTGTTTGGTTGAATGTTCATCACTGTTTATATTCATGTGTTGTAGCCATTTAATCCCGTTGCTTCTCATCACTGTGTTACACAGTGGGCAGTGAGCTGCTGCTGGTGCAGTAAAATTTAACCTCATAACATCAATGGACTGGACAGCACAGGTGGTTATCACCTGGTGGTGGCAACAAAAGAACAAAGGGCGTTGCTCTCAACACGAGGGGCTGAAAATCCAATTTTACTAAAGCATGAAGTCATGAGGAGTGCTACAGAGTCATCCGGGAAATGTCTTCCCTTTGGAGAACACCAAGAAATCACATATTATTGCAGCAGTTTTACACTTAGTCATAAAGGTGATGCATTTAAATTTCAGTGAAAAATATTTACTGTGTGGTATACCCCTAAATAAACTCATCTATTTAAATCAAAGTCAGTACATTTTCATTTCTGTGTAGACAGATATTACAGTTTTGTATTGTGCATTTCAGTAGTATATCAAAAAAGATCACAGAGACATAGAGCAGAAAGCTGCTCATATTCTAATTTATTTACTGCTAGCAAGTGAGCTAGCAGTCACACATTCCTTTGCTGGTACAATTGTCATAGTAAGAATATCAAATCATGGCAAGGCTCATTGGCTAATGACTTGTTACTGACAAGTCATTAGCCAATGAGCAAGTGTAATATACCATTGATAATCCTCCTTTTTGAAAGGACAGATTTTTTTTTATTCAATATGATTGAAAATAAGTGACCAAGATATAAACTTAACAGCAAAGTGTTTACAGAGGTAAGGAAAGAAGACCCTTTTTTTTGCAACCATAGCTATTGCCCTGTGGATTTCAGGAAGAATGCAAGTTTCAGGCTCTTCTGCAGTGGCCTAATTTTTTCCAACCAGGTAGCTATGGTCATGTTTTTTCACTGTCTATGCAAGCAGCTCAAGCAAACAACAGATCCCCAGATCAGTTCAGCAGCAGGTGAGTTCAGATGACCCCATTCAAAGTGAATACGAATTGAGAGTGTTGAAGCCTGAAATGCATCCACGTAAATCCTGCCTAAGCGTCATTATATTTGCTTCATTCTCTCCAGGCAGCTCCAGCATTTAAACCACACAGGGTATTTCCAGTTGTGTGAATGCCGCATTGCAGTACGCATATTTATAAATAGAAAGAAATATGCTCTGCCTAAAATGTATTATTTAATTAACAAAACGTTATAATTCACGTGTAGAACCACAGAAAATTGCAACCACTCGATCATATTTTTTATTTAATCCCAAAATCGGTTTTCTACAACAGACTGTGTTAAAGGCTGCTTAGAGGAACAGCTGGATTAAAGTTTTTTTTGTTTGAGTGCCGGTTAATTCTGGGTGGGGAATGATGAGGTTAGATCATAATGTGCAGCAGTCACAAATACAGTAAGAGAAAATGTTTTTGGAAAGCCTTGAGGCCTTTTGAGTGTATCACTATCAAGAAAACAGGAAAAATCTTGAAATGAACTGGGTATGTACGTGTCTGTGTGGGTGAGAGGTGGGGAAACACCACTTATATGTTGCTTAATCAATACAGTTCAGTGAACATCTGGGAGCTGATGAGACACTGGTGTGGGAAGGTATCGGGTGATGTCTCCTCAGGCTGTGTGGATCTCTTACGGGACTGTTCGCTCACATCAAATGTAAACAGCAGAGAGCAGATCATAGCAGTACGTTTACAGTTACAGTTATGTTTTCTAGACCAAAACATAAAATAGATGGATGTGGAATGATTTGTTTTACTTTGGAAAGTAATAAATCAGTCAACCTGCTGCTTGGAAAAGAAACTGGATGTTTTTTTCTGAGTTGCAGGGTCGTGCACTTTATGATATCATATATAGGGAAACATTGGGTATTGGGCAATCTTTGTGTCTGCTGCAATGAATTAATGTCTGTTTAAGACTGGCCTCTTGAGAAAGAAAAAAAAAGGCAGTGGCATTAGTCATTCGTTCAGACAGCTGAAAACAACTGTGTCTATATTCAGTGCCAAAGCAGAAGGTAGCGTGACTTTTATATTAGAGAAGGGTGCTTGGATGAATGGATGGGCACGCAGAGTGCATGACTTCAGCTCCAAAGACATGTCAGGTTGGTTCACACTTTTAACAAATATCACGGGAAACACCAAAGCAAAACAGAAAGTTAATTAGGGAGAAAATTTTACCCAGCTGTTTGGTCGGCCAGTTTATATGTAGAAAACGTTTCTTACATTTAGTCACAACTGAACTCTGTGTTTAGCTGATACACCGTAACTAAAACAGATTAGCCAGTCAGTCATATAACAATTACGTCTTTAAGGGTATTGTTTGAGTTACCCTTCAAGAGGTAAATATTTTGCCCAGGAGTTGGAGATCCTCCTGGTCACCTACGTGCTTGGCTGGTTTCCTCCCACAGTCCAAAGACATGCAAGTTTGATTAAATGGTAATTGCAATTTGGCCATTCTAGCTCTCACTCTCTATGTTAGCACAGCTTTGAAATGATAGACTCTGTATAAAATAGATGTAGGCTCCATTACTGAATTCATGTTGTGAAGTAGTTTTTGGCTCTAGATGTGAAGGAGAAATCAAGGAACACAGCATGCACATATGGTAGCAACTATGCATACCTCACTTTATTGTCCTTTGTGAAAAATAAAGATTTAATGTAGACCATCATTTGCAAAATGAACATGGACAATAAGTTGTATTAAGTAAGACTAAACTAGTGACTGAGACCACAAACTCACCAGGAAATTGTTTACTAAGGTCAAGGATTGTTTCAGTGTAAGTAGCATATAGGTCTGAAAAGTGAAACAAGTGAAGAAGTACCTTAAACCTGTATTCTTTCAAATGGCCAGCAGAGGGCAACTCCTCTTGGGTAAACAGTTGTGGACTCCTCTGCTCTTAATCTCAGTAAACATTCCTTCCTCAGTGATTTCAATTATTATTACATACAACATTATCATGTTGTATGAAATGGAACGTAATGCTTATTTTGTAATTTATGCTCATTATAAGGTGACATTTATTGTATTCTATCTTGTTAACTTGTCAGTCAAAATACCTACACAATGGTGACGCCATGGAAGTCCACCTTTCATATGCAGCATATGGTTTGACCAGTGTCTACTGGATGGATGGATCATGGATGGATGGATCATGGATCATATCTTAGCCTTGCAGGAATTCAGTAACAGTGCCATATTCTCGTTCAGTGGTTTTCACTTGGTTACTTCAGTTTTTAAGGCAGATTAAAACTGTAGGGTAGAGTGTGCCATACAGTATAAAGTGTACAGTTGAATTGAAAAACAGAAGTAGCATGAGTATCATTAAAGATAAAGATTAAATTATGATTACGATGCAGACAAAGTTGTAGCATGACAGCTGACAAACTGATAACTTCCAAGGCCACTCCCAATAAAAATGAAAATAAGAATTAAAGTTCAACCCTAAAAACCAGAAATAAGAATAAGAAATAAGAACTATACACGAAATACATGAAACAGTTTTGTTTTTTTTAACATATATTGTGTTTGTCCACATAGCATGCTATAATGTGGGTACGAAAGCAGGGAAAGGGACTCCCAATCCTACACTTTAATTTTATTTTTTAAATGCCTCACATGGCAGTGCAGGGCCCATTTAAAAGGTGTGGCTAAAAACCTTGTAAAACATTTACCTTATCATAAGTCAGAAGTGGCAGCCTTATTTTGCTGCCTCCAAAAATACACTGTTATGTAGTTTTCATGCCTGATTGGCTTTAGCTCATGATACGCAGTGACACTGTTTTAGTAATCCGATCACAGTAAATCTTTGCATAACTTTAACCTTGTAATTTCAGTCAACCAACACAACACATAACCTCAACCACAGCCCTGACAGCTTCATAAAAAGACTCCTATGAGTCATTTTGGCTGTGACAAATGACCTACTTTGGACTATAGGTATGAATGCATGTTTCTGATCCTTGTGTGTGGAACAATTGTTTTTCAAGAGCAGGAGGAGATCAGAAACAGACAAAGGCTTGTAGCAGGGGAGGTCTGGTCCAGCAGGAGAGAGGAAGAAGGGGGCAGGTGCAAGAGCAAAGGGATTCTGTCCCAGAGCTTCAAAGCAGAGAGTTTTTTCCAGCATATAATTCAAATTGCACAAAAGAAACACATGTTTTGACACACATGTGCTGAGATGATACATGTAGAGGTAAATACAGTATCCCTCCCACATCACTCCCACTGGAGTGAGGGATACTGATCCTTTCCTGTCTGGTTGCTGGCGTTGGTATACTGTTATTGTTGAACAGAGATGAGTCAGAGAACACTGTGTGCACAGGAAGAACTGCCTTTTCACTCTCATGCTAATACTCTTCATGCAGGTCTTGGGTTTCTGTTTGTTGGCCGCTAGGTGTGTACTGCAAGCCTGCATGCATTTGTGTGTGTGAGTGAGTGACTCCAATGATATCAGATATTTATTTGAATTACTTCAAAGCCTTGAACTTCAGATTTATTATCTACATGCATTTCTGTAAGGCTTCCCAGATGTTAAAATTTTAGTCTGTTTAAATAGGGGGAATTTACACGAATTTTCAACTCCATTCTTATTCTTGGACTCTGCTAGAGCTGTTTTGCATCTTTCACAGTTCAAAATAATCATTATTATACTGAGCCTTGGTGCAGCCCGTAGACAGTATATAAAAGATGGTTGTACATAGGATAACATCATTCATTGGTTAGTGAATTTCTTTTATGAAACCTCAAGCTATTTTTTGCCATTACCATGCTGTTGTTTGGAGTCCAGACGTAATGAGCAAGGGGGGATCTAAGTGTGAAGTCCTACAGGGAAATTACATTCTCACCGGCCAGCTTGTGATTGACAAGTTGTTAGGCAATGGGCATACCCTGATTTCCTAATTTATCTACCTTTCTGACACTCGTAATAAGCATAATTTACAAAATGAACCTAATGTTGCATTCTGCACAATATGAGAGTAGCAATTGGCACCAGAAAGTGTTTACTGAAGACAGATACGGAAGAGCCCGCAATTATTTTCACATAGACTTTAAATCTATTGCAATGACTATGAGTCTTTTGCAGCTCTTGCCATAAGCCTTTCGTCCTTGTACAATCATTATATAAACAATTCACCCGCATTGCTGCCAATAAGTTGAACTTGTTTCTGGTGGGTGTTGGACTTCAATACGCCTGCCCTTTGTAATTATCATCCATTTGTCATTTTCATGGATAGAATTTCATGGAGCGAAAAGTGGCAGAAAGCTTCCACTTTGGTGGCCTCAGAATCTCATATCTGCTTTTTGCAGTTGATATGGTTCTGTCGGGTTCATCATCAGCTTCAAAGCCAAGTGTGAAGTGGTAGGAATGAGAATCAGCATTTCAGTACCCTCTTCTCAAGAACGGCTCCCAAATGTCCTAAACCAAAAAGCAGAGTCCAACTTCACCCAGGCGGTTGGAACTGGTCAGGACTGAGGGAACTGGTCCAAACCAAAAACAGGGAGCAAGCGAGTCCGAAAACACAGAAAGTCATGGAGGATGACACCATAGCCAGCAGTGCAGGCGGGGCAGTTTTAGAGGCTGCCCGTGGGGTCAGGGGCGGAGACAGTGCAGGTAATGGGGCTGACCGCATGACCATCGGTAGAGACGGAACAGTTCAGGAGGCTGAAGGGAAGAGAAACACTAGGAGCACAGACCTCTGTCTCGAGTGGAGCTGGACCAGATGGCACAGCACACACCTCTGACTCGGGCAGAGCAGGACCAGGAGGTTAAGTGCAGACCTCTGGAAACTCTCTGTCTATGGACAGGAACAGGTGCAGGAACATGCTGGACAGCAGCTGATCCCACCCAAAGAACTGACCTGGATGCTGGGACGGACTGGGTCTCCGCTGGCCTCATCCTGTGAACTGGAAAAGCTGCAGGGACTTGCTGAACACCAGCCACCCCCACCAGAGGAACTGGTATGGGTGCTGGAGAGAGCTGGGTCGCCCTGGGAGCAGGAACAGGTGCAGGAGATGGCTCAGGTGGAAGAACAGTCTTAGAAACATGCAAAGGTAGGGCCCAAAGTCTTCAGAGGGAGTTCCAGAGGGCAGACAGTCATAGTAATCACAAGCTTGGAAACAGAACCAGTCTTTTCATATTCTAGCACAAGTTCAAAGTAATCAGTCTTCAAAAAGGATAATTCAGTGCCCTTGGAAGTGAGTAGCTTGGGGAAGGAAAACACTGACTTTAGGGTCACTAGCCCAGCCTCTTTGCAGACTGATTTAAAATAAGGCAAATAATCGGCTGATTCGGATACACATTGCACTGGTTCAGGGTTGTGTTCAGAAATGAAGTCTCCTTACCTCATGGAGGGAATAATGGATGGATGGATGGAGAATTAACCTCACTGTCGCCCATTAAAAGATTCAAGTTCAAGGCACTTCTACTTCACTTTCAGATAAGAAGACTATATCCAACTTTCATATACACTCTACTGTACAGCAGAAACAAGCTGTTCTTGTTCACTCCCCATCTTAAAGTTTGCAGTTGCAAGGAGAAGGTTTAAGCAGCAGGTGGGCCGGAGCTGTTCTTAAGATTCCCAAATTAAGCATGTCTACAAAGCCAAGAGTAGAAAAAAATGGTGACAAACAAGCAACATTAGTAGTCTGAAGCCTGAGTTTTTGGCACACAGATATTATTTGTACACATACTGACCACATTATTTGAAACTTTAGCCATGTTTAATATGAACATCCAGCACTGTAACTATGTATTTAAAAAATAAGGAAAACATAACAGGCCCACTTTTAGAAATTAAGTTGAGGTTTTTGTTAGAATGTCTTTCTTTCCAGTTGTTTTACCTTCAAGCAGTTGTCAGAGGACCACCCAGCCATTGTTTCGGAGGATGAGCTGTCCCCGAAGCAAGACCATTACCTCAGCAAATGGCAAAGCTACACAGACTAACACACACAAGCATGGATGCAGAGGCCTTCAAACATTTGGGAGACTCAGAGCTGGGGGATTCCCAGAGGGTGGTTCACAGTCAGAATGAGATCACTTCATGCTGTAGTGCTCCACACACACACTCACACCCCCCAAAACCTCTGGGTGAAAAATACTTTGAAATATGTGCACTTGAGATACACCCCGACAGTCATACACAGCCATAAAATTCTGAAGAATATTAAATATCGGTTTGAAAAACATAAAGCATTTTGATATGTTGGAAAACACCTCCATTTGTTTTTATGGCTCTGGAGATTGGTTATATGAAAGACTATTTCACATCAAATTACAGTGTGAGCTCATGCGTGTTAAGGTCACACATCAACTTTGCTTTTCTGCTGCAGAACTGCTGTCTGCAGGCACAGGAAGGTGAATCTGCACTTCCAATCAGTCAGCCAGAAAAGAAAGAAAGAAGCACTGTATCAGAAGCTTGTTAGCTAAATTGCATAACTCACACTCGAGAAATTATGTAAATTGCAAATCACGCAATATAAGGTCACATAAAAAGGTTAGAAAAAAATGATAACTGTACTAGCATATTCATAACTGCAAGCTATGCTAATAGCAACAAGACTAAAAGTTTGTATCCATGCCGGGATCTCCTTAAACGGTTCAGATTGTAAATAAATTATAGATATAGCTGCCATGCTGTCATCTATCATTTTCAGGATTTTGCAGCATTGATGTTTTGTATTTTTATCTGTTTGTTTGTTTTTTATTGTTGTTGTTTTTTGTTTGTTTGTGCATTTGTCCAAATATGATCAAGAAAATCATAAACATAAATAATGACAGTGGTCAAAATGATTAAACATAAGATTTGTTACTGTTAAAGAATATTTCCTCCCCTCCGTCTCCAAGTGTATACTAGTAGGAGATCAGGTGAATGTTGGGGTTCTCTCTCTCTAATACTTTAATGCATCTTCAGGCAGCTGTTGTGAATTACACTGCACTACATGAATGACACTGAATTTAGCTGAAGACACAAGTTTCCATTCTGAATAGTGTCTTTAAATAAAATAAAAAAAATCAATTAAAGTTCAGTCAGCTTATTATTTCAAATTAGAAAAGCTATTGATTATAGCTTGTAGTTTAACATATCATTTCGCAACACTGTTATTACACTATCAATAGAAAACTTTAAACAAAATCTCAGAGACCACAAACGTCTGCCAAGGCAGTATTTACTTTCAAGGAAATAATTTAGTATTTTGTATATATTCATTTGGTTTTCTTTGTTCTTTTTAAACATACGTTAAGACGTTTATAATGCAGTAAATGAGGAAAGGGAAGCGGTACACATATTTACTTTAATTACAGAAACCTTCTGAAACAGGTATTAATTTGTAAATAACTGGAGATTAATGACCACTGCTTATGAAATATTATACTGCAGTATATTTCTACCTAGGAATATAGAAGACATTGTGAGGTCAACCTGAAACGTAAAAGTGAGGTCAGAGGTCAAATCTGACATGACATTTGGACACAAACTATAATGTGATGTTTAGAATCCCCATATAACAATATCATTTTATAAATATTACCACTACAAATAAAGGACGTGGATAAAAGACATTTTATGAAAATTTGACCTTATTTGACCTTGAAGAAGAGGCCAGAGGTCCAAAGTAAGTGATATTTAGAATCCTCATATATTGTTCCCTCTATGCCTAAATGCAAAAAATGGCAGTAAGCTCTGTTTAGCATTGTTATCAATTTTACCTTCAGATCAATCTTTTGATCTTTAAGGAGAGATCAGAGGTCAAATAAGAATTGCTATTTTAAATCTTTATTGTATGTTGACAACATACACCCCATTTGTAAGAATCATACTGTCTAGGTTATAAGGCTTTGTCAGTTTTCAACCAATAAATCATGAAGTTGACCTTCAAAATTTTAATTGTCCATCAACGTGAGCCCACTGTACACACCTACAAAGTTTTATCAGAATTTGATTTGCAGACAGAAGGAATAACACACACACAGACACATTAACATAAAATCAAATTTTTTATTTTTTAAAATCACACTGTCCATACACTACTATTTTGAACTCTAGTCTCTAGTGAAATAAATAAATACATTGTACTGTTCAGTTTGTACTGCTGCTCATTCCTGTGCAACATCCCATCTGCCCCCCCCCCCCCCCCTCACATTCCTGTTTGAGATTTTCTTTATTTAATCAGTAGTGTGTACATAGATTTATATATACATATATATATTTAGTCAGTTAACTGGAAATCTCTCTTTTTTTCTTTTACTACATCTTGTTAATATTTTGCTCTTGATTTTTCTATTTATTTTTTATTATTTTATCTTTTTTCTTCTACTGTACCATTCTGCTGAGTGACTGTCTTCTGCTCGTCAACTACATTTCATTGCAATGTTGACCCTGTGCTAACTTGCATATGACAAATAAAACTGAAAACTGAATAAATAATAAAAAAAAATTAATAATCTAAGCATATGCATGCAGCAGTGTTGTGTTGTGTAATGTTGTGTAGTGATGTCTTGATAAAAAAAGGTTTTCTTTGTAAAGTATTTTAAGATATCAGCTTCCTAAAATTCTGCCACCACCACAATACACAGAGTTGGCGCGGGGCTTGCTTTTGTAAAACATCAGCAGCAATGGTTCTTCCCAGAAACAAAATCCTGGTTACACTGGCTAATCCACAGACCTCACTGGACAACCTGCAATGGGACTATTTCTTCAGTAGAAAGTAGTTCCAATGAAAACTGTTCACAGTGAGGTCTGTGGATTATCCTGAGCAACCAAGACATTCTTTCTAGAAATAGATGTTCCACTTAAGTTTTTCAATTGTAATTTTTCAACACTTTAAGCACCGCAAGCAGAATTCCAGTCACCTCCATTGTATCGGGGGTGGTGATGGAAAACTCGCTGGATATTTCAAAACTTCAGTACATAAAACCAAAACTATCTGCATCGTTTGCTGTAAGTAAGATGTTTTTAGTGTTAGTTTGTGTGTGTGTGTATGTGTGCGTGTGTTACTGAAATACTGACCGTTTAAATTATTTGTACCTAATGCGTCAAGTTGTAACTGGCTGCATTTGGCCAAAGATACAACAAAAAATGATTTACGGATCCAGGAGAGAAGTCTGACACTGTGCAGTCTGGTTTTGATAACACCCTTCATGCTCCTGTTAGACTTTACTTTTGGGGCGTTGTGGTGTGAAGTCTTTACTAACTGTCATAAAACATTTCCTATGGTGAGGAATGAGAGGTATATTTCAGGGTGCTGCTAAACCTCAGACTGACCTGGGAAAAGCATGCTAGTCGTGGAACTCAGTCATGTAAAGATCAGCTAAAAATGTTTGAACACATGTATTCAAATAGACATACACAGGAATGTGTGCATGCAATGTGCAAACGGACACTCCTATTCTTACTTTGTATCCCTCCTCCCGCACTCTCTTTCTCACACATGCACACACGCACATAATATGCACTCACAAACAATGTCAAACCACTACTGAGTCACTTTGCTTCCTGAGGGAAAAATTGGCTCCACAAGGAGGGCAGTGAAGGCACTCCTCGCCTGTTGGCCGATAGCGCTGACAGCAGCACATGTCTTGTGTGTTCCCATACCCTGTGCTCCACTCTGCTCACACGGCATTCGCGCCATCAAAATGTGAAGTACTTTACAAAGAAAAAATAGGCAGATGGTAAGATTTTTTTCTCCATCATGCAACAACATCCTGATTTGGATCAGATTCTTTCTGCAGCAGAACATCACATTTTCAGTATTTAAAATATTTTCACAGTACTATGTACTGGGCGGCATGTACAGTGGTTAGCATTGTCGCCTTACAGCAAGAGAACATTCTGGGTTTGGCTTTGGGCCTTTCCCTGTGGAGGTTGCATGATCTCCTTGTGACTATGTGGGGGTTTTTTCCCAGACATCCAAAGACATCCATGCAAGGTTAACTGTTTGTTTTAAACTGGTCTAAATGTTCATATTGCATTAGTCACAACATTAACCCGTCCAGGGTGTAGCGTTCATCTCAACCAATGACCCTAGGCATGGATACACTGCTCTCCCAAGCCTGGTTATATAAGCGTACAAGAAAATGTATGGGTCATATATTATACACATGTTCCTGGCTATTAATTTACTAGTTGATAAAATGGGAGCAAAAAAAAATCTGATTAGGGACTAATCTAGAAGTCATAAAAAACATGAAACAATCAACATCTGATGCTATTTATTCTAAAGTACACATTGTATGTGTAGTTAAGAACCATTTGAGTCTTTAATAATTAAATCATATTTGACATGTTGGGCAGCACCATGGTGTGGTGGCAGTGGTGCTGGCTCACTGCAAAATGTTTCTGGGTTCAAGTCCACCATCTGGCCAGGGACTTTCTGTGTGGCGTTTGCGTGTTCTCCCCTTGCGGGAGGCGGGGTAAAGCCTGGGACAGGTCATCTATAAATCAGCCAGGGCTCTAACATTTGAAAGCGTATGTAAACATGCTAATTTTTTCCTGACAAGGTTGCAGTTACTTATTATCAGCAGATTAGACATGCGAACCCTCCCATCTCCTACGAATATGTAGGACTATTTTCTTCCATTTGTGCTATCTCTCTTAAATTTGAAATATCCTGTCTCAGAGTGATGCTGAAAAACTAGTTCATGCATTTATTACTTCTAGGCTGGACTACTGTAATTTATTATTATGAGGATGTCCTAAAATCTTGAAAAGCCTTCAGTTAATACAAAATGCTGCAGCAAGACTACTGACAAGGACTAGAAAGAGAGAGCATATTTCTTCTTTATTGGCTTCCCTTCACTCGCTCCCTGTTAAATCCAGAATTGAATTCAAAATCCTGCTCCTCACATACAAGGTCTTAAATAATCAGGCTCCATCTTATCTTAACTCTTAATCCTCCCTTAATTATGCTGCAATAGGTATAGGCTGCCTGCTGGGCTATGATGCATTGAGTATTTCTTCTTCAGTCATGTGTTAATAGACCTCTCTGCACTGAATCATACTTGTTATTAATCTCTGGCTCTCTTCCACAGCATGTCTTTTATCCTGTCTTCCTTTTCTCATTCCAACCAGTCGTGATAGATGGCCACCCCTCCCTGAGCCTGGTTCTGCTGGAGGTTTCTTCCAGTTAAAACTGAGCTTTTCCTTTCCACTGTGCAAAGTGCTTGCTCGTAGGGGGTCATATGATTGCAAACAGTAGCTAACAGTGGCAAAAACAGCAGCACTACTGGCAGTTTAGCATATTCCCAAGAGCTCCTGTACCGGAGCTTTTTCAAGGCCTACTGGCAGATTCCCTTGTCTGTGGAGTCCAAGGAAAAAACGGCCTTCTCCTCTTCGTATGGTTTGAAGCAATTTGTCACATTTGTGTTCGGCTTGTTTGTAGCCCTAGCCACCTTTCAACGCCTCATGGAACAGGTGCTGCACTGGTAAGCTGCTTATGCTGCTGCTTTTTTGGATGACATCATCACCTGAGCAGAGCATGTGCAGTAGGTGGCTGCAATCTTAATAATGTTAAGTCTTTTATTCTTACAGTTTTATGCTTTTGCATGCTTTTATTGTGACATTTGTTTGACTTGTTTCCGGGAGACTCCTCATCCCCCTTATCACTAATTTTACACAACTGTGAGAGTTCATGCCGTGGAAAGACTCTGCCATTGACAAATCATTGGCCTTCACCGAAGGCCAATAAGAGGGTCTGGCAGGAGGATTAGAGCGGAGTCATTGGGTGGTGAATGTTTTATTGTTTTTATATATTTACATTTTTGTTTTCCCTGGCCAGGGTTGTTTTATTGCTTGCTTTTATGTTAAATAAATTGTATTTTAGTTTTATTTCTCTACTGCCTTGGCTCCCCCACTGCTCTTCCTGTTTTAGACGGGTTTCCCTTCTGATAGAACCGTGTGACGAAAATGTCTCAAGTAGAATCTTTGGGTATCTGTACTTGTACTTGAGTATTTCTAACTGTTAATTCTTCTATTTTACAAGAATTTCTCTACTTTCTACTACTTACATTGTCAAAACAGGCTTGCTACTTTAGGCTTAAGATCTTTAAGGGGTTTTTCTCTTTATTATTGTAGTTGTCTCTTCAGCTCTGCCACCTCGAATCTGACCTCCTGTCTCTTTTTTGGTATCACTGTCTCCAAACCATACATTGTAGCAAGTGTCTTTACCACCTTTAAAATCTTCTGTGAAACACCATAGCAGACCTGAAACAATATTTGTGCTTTGCAGCATACTTTACTTGCACACGGTTGCTGAATGTACATACAAACGGCTGCAGCAGCCACTTCTCCAACGGTGACAGCAAAGCTGGTCCATCAGTAAGCAGTAGCGGCGTGGCATCGGGGCGGCGTGGCTCACGGGCAGCCAGGTGTGCATCCGGCACGCGGGGCCATGAGGTGCTCCGGCCTCAGGTGGAGGTGAGGCTGGTCTGGCCCTCATGCCGACCTCGGGCTTACATTCAGGCTCCGCTGGCACGGGAACCTCCATGTCCTCGTGCAACTCCTCCACTGTTCGGGGCTGAAGCAGCCCCTCGTGCGGCTCCTCCACGGCTCGCGGCTGGCGAGGTGCCTCGCGCGCCTCCTTCACCACCGGAGGCGTGGACCCACGCGTGCCTTCTCCACCACCGCCGGTAGGTGCTGACCCTTGCGCAGCTCCTCCACCTACGGCAGGCGTGGACCCTCGCACACCTCCTCCACCACTCCCGGCTGAGCAGTTCGCGGACACGGTAGTTGCTGCCCTCCTCCCTGGAGCCGGGACAGGCGCAGGCACCTGCCGGGCACTAGCCACTCCCACCCAAGGAGCGGAGACGTGTGCGGCTGCAGACTGCGTCTTGGCTGATCGCACCCTGGGGGCTGGCACGGGTGCCCCTTCACTGCCAACGCCGTTGGGGAACGCCGGTGGGAGCGGCAGCTGTGACGGCCTGGACCAGATCCGAGCGGCCAGCTACTCAATCAGTGCCAGATGACGCCCGGTCCGGTCTTTCAGCTCTTCCCGCCAGTGCCGTGACACACTCCCTCTTCTTTGCAGTGCATACTTCTACGTCTTTAGGCTCTCTTCCACTTGCTTACTACTACTCTCTATTCACACTGTTGCCAACAGTGTTGGTCAAGTTACTTGAAAAAAGTAATTCGTTACTAATTACTGATTACTGAATAGAATGTCAGCCCAATTCTATTTTTTATGCATTATCCATCACATAAAATTGAATCAAATGGAAACCTTCTTTTTTAAAATTGTTTTATGAGTTTTAATCTTTTAATTTCATGCACATTGCTTTAAGCAAAAATTAAATTATATGCAACTGTCTTTGACTTGAAGAAATTTGTTTAACATTTAAACCTATTTTCTGCATATAAAATACAATAATGTTTTGTGTTTACACTCACTCCTTTAAATAGATGTAAAAACACAGCAAAAAATAAATAAAATCAAAGATTCTCTAAGTCCTGTCTAGGGATGGGTATCGAAAACCGGTTCTT
>NW_005187561.1:77300-84587 GCF_000239375.1 Pundamilia nyererei
GAATCGAATCGTTAAACAGAATCGAAAATGGAATCGGAATCGTTAAAATCTTATCAATACCCATCCCTAGTCCTGTCACTCTTGATATATTTTCACCTGTTTAGCAGGAGTGTGGCCGGTGGAGGTTTGCCTAGTGCCTCAGCGGTCATGTCAGTGGGGGGATCCGGGGTTCTCTAGCATATCGAGACTATCTCTCCACACCATTACATATTCCATATGTACGGGGTATGACCCCCCTTGGTTGTGGCGCGTGGATACTTCTTTAAGACACTCCAGCTCGCCCGGCCACACCCCAGAGCTCTCATATAAAACAGCTGTGTTGTGCGTGTGAGTGACTTTTCTTCAATAGTGCTGTGTGTGTCTGCGTCCGTCCGTCAGGAGCCTGTTTTGGTAGCCTCCCTGGGCGCTAGCCTCTCCCCTGTCATTTCCCTTAGCTTAGTCTCCCTTAGCTGGTTTCCCTCAGCCCCGATTCCCCTTAGCTTGGTTCCCCTTAGCTTTCCCTCGGCCCCAGTCTCACCTAGTTGGTCTCCCGTGGCCCAGTTCCTTCGCCGATTGAGCTGGCATCTATGTGTGTGGTGATCAGGCTGTGTTCCCTCAGCGTCTTGCCCACTTTGCGCCGCTGGGACCTCGCTGTGCTTCAGCCGGCAAGTGAGCATTTTACGGTCTATTAGCCTGTCTGGCGGTCCGCCGCAGCCAGCGGGACTCCGCACATTCTAGGGAGACCGTGCTTGGTTTTTCTAAAAGCATTTAAATGGCTTCCCCCGTCTCATGCCTCTCAGGCTACTATGGGGAAAATCGCTGCCACTGGAGAGGAGACCAGATAGGCAGGCCATGGGCTGGGTCCCTTCCCACACCTGTCTGCTGATTCACTGCTGGCCCCTCCCTCAGCGTCCCTCCCATGGCTCCGCCTTTGTGAGGCCTGGGCTGGTGGAGGTTGACAATCAGGAGGCGATTGTTGAAGAAGACAGTGCGGAGCGGCTGCTCAGTGGATGGGCCCTCGGGTCATGACCAAGGAGGCTGCTGCTACCGGCTGTATTCCTCTGGCATATTGCCCGTGGTTTGCCAGCTTACGCACCACTTGGACCTCGCTGTGTCCGACACATCAGCCAACGAGTGAGTGTTCTCCAGCCCACAGCACCGACTCCTTGCCCAGCATGGGGCCCCCGGCATGGGCCCCTCAGGTGCATGAGCTGAGCCTTGTGTTTGCTCCAGTGTCTCATTCAAGCTGCTCCCCTGTCTGTGAACAGCGTGGGGCGGCTGCTGGGCTGGGTACGGACCTTGGGTTTTCATCCTTGGCTAGGCTCTTCTCTCAGCGGCTGCGCTGCTGCTGCAGGCTGTGTTCCTCTGGCGAGACTCTCTCTCCCTGGCACTGTGTCACTGCTTAGTGCCAGGCGAAGATCTGTCACGAATTGGCTTCTCCAGCTGGCGGCTCCCATCTGGAGCGTCGTCCGCATGTTGCGGGTTTCTGTCACAGCGATAGCCAGCTACCGTGCTCGAGTGGCTTGGTAGGCTGTGCTCCAATGGCGTATTGCTCACGTTCGCCGGCTTACACGCCAGTCGGACCTCGTTGTGGACAGTGAGAATTCCCCAGCCTAGTGCAGTCAGTTTTCTGTCTGGAATGTTGCCCGCAGTGCGCTGTTCACACAACCAGCGGGGCTCCTGTCATTGCACGAGCGGGGTGGCTTCCCGGCTCTGACTGCTGCTACTGCTGCTGCCGCAGCTGCAGGCTGTGTTCCCCTGGCATATTGCCCACGCTTCGCCAGTCAGACCTCACTGTGTCTGATACATCAACCTGCGAGCGTGTGTGTTCCAGCCTGCGTTACCGGCTGTGCACAAGTGTATCGTCCCCAAGTTCACTCTTGCAGCTCCCCTGTCTGTGGACAGTGCTTAGCGGCCGCTTGGCCTTGGGGCGACCTTCGAGTCGCATCCCTAGCTTGGCCCTCCACTCCACTCCAGCAGGTGCACTGCAGCTGCAGGCTGTGTTCCCCTGGTGTGTTGCCCGGATTCGCCGGCTTACGCACCAGTTGGGCCTTGCTTTGTCTGATACCTCAGCCAGCGAGTGAGTGTTCTCCAGTCCGCAGCGCTGTCTCCCTGTCTGGCATTGCCCGCTCCTTGCAGGGTTGCGCGGCCAGTGGGGTCCCCACTCAGCGGCTCAGTGAGCTACGCTTCCTCTCCTCACTCTGCTCCTGGGACTCTGGGTTCCCCAGCTGGAGATCCTTGGGAAGCATGCAATTTGGCTCATCCTAGCTGACCGCCCGTGCTTTCTGGCATGCTAACCGCGTTTGACCTGCTACTGCAGACTGTGTTCCCCTGGCGTGTTGCCCGCTTTGCCGGCTTACACGCCAGTTGGACTGCGCTGTGGTGAGTGAGAGTTCTCCAGCCTGTCTTTCTGTGGCGTGTGTATGTCGGTACATTTGTCAATGGTTCATTGGCACCTTCACTCTCGGCGGTTCGGTTGCACTGTCTCCTCGCAGGGTGCCTTACAGAGTTACCCCGTACTTATGGAATATGTAACGGTGTGGAGAGATAGTCTCGATATGTAAGAGAACGTACGGTTACTGTGTAACCTGGGTTCTCTTAGTGAGAGACTCTCCACCGTCAGGCTGCTCGGAGACGCGTTGAGATCAAACTATCAACAATGTCACGTCTGCACAGCTGGTTTATACGTGAGCTGTGGGGCGGGGACGGGTGAGCCAGGATGTCTTAAAGAAATATCCACGTGCCACGACCAAGGAGGGTCGTACCCCGTACATATGGAATATGTAACTGTGTGGAGAAATAGTCTCTCACTTAGGCTATGTTCACACTGCAGGTCTTAATGCTCAATTCGATTTTTTGATCAAATCCGATTTTTTTGTCTGCTTGTTCACACTACAAATAAAATGTGACAGCAAACGCGCTCTAGTGTGAACCTTCAAAGCGGCCTGCATGCGCAAAAGAAGACATCACACACAACATGCTCTGTTTAGACCCAGAGCAAACTATATTGTTTGACTGATGGCCCTTAATATAAAGACCCAATTTTTGCTTTAAGTTATTTTGTTATTTACAAATAACCTAATAATTATCCTTATTGCTGTTTTAGAGGAGCGGTGCTTCAAAGGATAGTTGCAGATTTCTGTCAGAATCTGCAGATTATACAGTATAAATAAAATGTTCACGTTTATCCAACGTTGTCTTCCCAACAGTTTCACTGACATCTACGCTGGATGGCCAGGAAGCGTTCACATTGTCTTCTCGTGCGCTTCTCCGGAGCTGATAATTGGCGTCTGTCTTGTGTCAATGACATAAAAGACGGATTTAATGTGACATGACCAGCAGTCACTTTCTAAAACATCGGATATGTATCAGATTCAGTACCACATACGAAAGTGACCCAGATCAAATTTGAAAATATCGGATTTGTGCCGTTCACACTGTCACACCATGATTGGATATGGGTCGCATAGGGTCAAAAAAATCTCTGGTTGGTAACATCTTAGTCCAGAAAAAAGTAATTGACATCTATCAGTCTTAAAAGAAAAGCCATTTCTACAACTTAGGGGCTCCAGCAAACCCCCGGTGAGATCCATTACACAAACTGAGAAAACTAGGGACAGTGGTGAACCTTCTAAGGAGTGGCTGGGCTACCAAACAAAAACAATATCTTAAAAACCACAAACCTCATTTGCCTCAGTTAATTTTAATATTCTTGGTTTAACAATAAGAAACAAACTGAAAAATTGGCATCCATGGCAGAGTTTCAAATCCAAAACCACTGCTGGCCAAAAAGGACGCAAAGACTCATTTCACAAAAAAACAAAAACAAAACATTTTCATGTTCTCCAAGACTTTTGGGATAACATCGTGGACTAACAAGACAAAAAGTTTTGGAAGATTTGAGTCCCATTCCATCTGACGTAAAACTAACACAGCTATTTATAAAAAAAGAAAAAAGAACATTGAACCAACAGTCATTCAACAGTCAGACATGGTAGTTGCAGTGTGATATACTGAGGTTGCTTTGCTGCTTCAGGACCTGGACAACTTATTGTAATTGACCGAACCATGACTTTTGCTCTCTACTAGAAAATCCTAAAGGAGAATTTCAATTTGTGTATGAAGCTCACTTGGGTTATGCAGCAAACATGTAAACTGTTTTTGTGCAGTTTGTGACACAATGGGTCTGCTAGAAAGTTACAGCCGCCAAAAGTTGGGTTACATCAAGGGTAGCTGAGATCAATTTAAAGTTGATGATACCAATCAGATTCAGATTTTTTGTGACATCTAACCTTCAACACAGCTGTTTTCACATTATGTTAAATTCAGTGTGATTATGTTGATCGTACCCACTCACCAAATTCTACCATTTATACAAGCTTCACATTGTCTTGCATTTAAGGGCCCAGGTTTTAATTTTAAGTAAAAAAACAACAGAAGTATGACAGAAGAAAGTCGGGATTCACAACCTAGCCTGACAGGACATGAAAAAACTAATTTACTGTAAACACACAAAAAGAGACAAGGTTGTTATGTTGGGAGGGATACGAAGGATCCTGCCACAAAAGTATGCAGAGTTAGTAGCTCTTCATCCCCAGTAGTTCCCTGTGTGGTCTGCATTTTGTGTCTAGTGTTACACAGGACTCATTTAATCCGGCACCTATTACACAGACATAGCCAGGGTATAAGCACAGATATTACTCGCTAATGATGATTTATAGGCTAATTCAAAGCTCTCTGACATCCTAGAAAACACAAAGCAGTAAGATAATATACATTCGTGGGGTTTCACTAAATCTTTTGGCTTTTGGATACATCCAAGTCAGTGACACAGTTTTACTGCCTGAGTGCTTTTTACTTGCACTAAAAAAAATCCATAGGGTAAAAAAATGTAACTAAAACGAGAACCTTTGCACAAATTTTAACGCTATCAAAACAAAAGAAATGTCAGTCAGAGTTAGCAAAGTTCCCACAAACTGTAGATGGAGGATGTGCATGGATCAAGAATAACACTGGCAAAGATGAGGAAGCACCCTGACCTCAGACTGATTTGTTCATCTATTCACGTCTAATGAACATGACTCACCCGTGTTTAGAATGGCTGACTCCACTCTAATCTTGAGTATTATGGCAGGTTACAAGTTCAGTTCCTTAAAAGATCCAGATACTTGGGTGAGGCTAAGGTGAAAGGCATCTGGGTTCAGAGCACACACACACACACACACACACACACACACACACACACACACACACAAATATGATGCAAGAACAGTTCAAATATATATGCAGAGAGGTTAAAATGCACTACTGGAGAAACACATGTTCTAGCAATTTATCCCTCGTGCAAAAAAGCCAAAATAACATATTGCCAGCTTAACAACCGTCAACAGCATGACCAGAGGCCATGTTATTATCAGACTGGTTCTAAGTTTCCTCCACCCACAGAATGGTTTGCCCAGAGCCCCGTTTCTATTTTATTGCTTATACTCAGGCACAAACAAACACATGCTAACACAAAAGCAGTGGGATGAAAATGACTGAAACCACTAATCATTTCAGGACCACTGTGTCAATTCCCACTCAACTTTAAGGAGAGAGATGTAAAGAGAAATACAGAGAGACAGTTATTTGTTCTGTTGAACCTGGTTTCAGCTTCACATCTTAACCCCCACACCCATACATAGAAATAATGTTTGCGTTGATCTTTTCATTTGGCATGTCCACAGTTATGCCATCATCATTGTTGAGCAGGGTGTTAATCTGTTTTGTGGCTAGTGCTCTACACTATTCTGAGAGAAGATTTGGGAATTGATTGGGCAAGACAAACATAGACAGACAGACAGACAGATGGATAGGGAGATGACAAAGTTTACAAACTAACTTGTGATGCAGACCTACAGTGCAGTGTGGCTGGTTAGTGCAGCGTACAGTATGTGGTCCAGTGGGAGTTGACTAGGAGGATAATTAGAGGCTTGTATAAAGTGAAACAGACCTTACAGTAACAAGGCTGTGACTGTGACAGATTGATGGCGTGTAATGGAAGGTTATGACAACACTGGAGGTCTTCCTCATGAATGGATGAGCATTTTACCTAATGTAGTGCAGTGGGTAATGTATGTGAAGTGTCCCTGAGTCTGGGAAAGAACTTTGGGAAAATCCCACGGGGTTTAAAATGTGCACATGAAGCACACATCTGGTTGGTGCACTGAGACATTGCATATTTATAGAGATAACAATTCCCCCCACTTGTTAGTTTAAATAAAACAGCTCAAAAATTAGTAACTTGAAAATTGTTGTAAAGTAAAAACTGGGTTTTCCTAAGCTGTTCAGTACTAAAGAAGGAACATTCACAGTAATTTAATTTAATTTCAAGTTCACTTGCTTCAATTTTATTTATATAATGCCATGTCACAAAAACAGTTGCCTCAATAATACAATAATACAGCAAAAACCCTAACAGTCAGAAGACCCCCTATTAGCAAACACTTGGTGACAGTGGGAAGGAAAAACTACACTTTAATGGGAAAGGTTCTTAGTCAGTTTTGGTATCTCTTGAAAGTAAGACTGTTGTTGTTAGAAATATAGTTTATGTTTTATGTGTTCCAGATTTTACTTTTACCCACAACCCACCTTGTATCTTTTTGCATATTTGTGTTCGATTTTTCTCTCATGTTACTTCCTGTGTTATTTTGGTAGCCATTTATCTTATGAGCCTTGTATTTATTCAGACTTCCCTCAATTCACAGTCCTTGATTAGTTTTTGCTACTGTTGTTTCCATTTTACTAAAGCGTATACTGTAGTTAGGGCTGGATTAGGTGACCCTGAATCCTCCCTTAGTTATGCTCACTATGTGTTAATAGACCTTTCTGCATTGAATGATACTTGATATTCATCTCTGGCTCTCTTCCAAAGCATGTCTTTTATCCTGTCTTCCTCTCCTCACCTCAACTGGTCGCAGTAGATGGATGCTCCTCCCTGAGCCTGGTTCTGGTGGAGATTTCTTCCTGTCAAAAGGGAGTTTTTCCTTCCCACTGTTGCCAAAGTGCTTGCTCATAGGGATCATCTGATTGTTGGGGTTTTCTCTGTATCTATTATTGTAGAGCCTACCTTACAATATAAAGCACCTGTGGGTGAACCCCCACAAGGCAATGGGCCCTGATGGAGAGGATTCTAAAGACCTGCACTGAACAATTAGCAGGCATGTACACTGGCATCTTCAGCAGGCCTCTAAGAAATGCAGTTCAAGGTTCAAGGTTCTTTATTTGTCACATGCATAGTTATACAAGTATAACACACAGTGAAATGTA
>NW_005187561.1:85154-88393 GCF_000239375.1 Pundamilia nyererei
GTGTGTGTTTAGGGCACGGATGGCTTGGGGATAGAAGCTCCTCTTGAGTCTCTCTGTCCTTGCCCGGAAGATGCGGAACCTTCTACCAGATTGCAGAAGTTCCATGCACATTCAAAGCATCCATCATCATCCTGGGCCCATAAAACCATACCCATCCATCGTGAATGACTCTAGGCTAGTGACACTCATACCAGTGGCCCAGACGCATTTAATCCACTACAGTTTCCCTAGTGCTCCAACAGATCAGTGGATGATGCACTCTACCACACTGTACAACACCTGGACAGACAATTTAAAGTTAAACAGTAATAGTTAAATGACTGCATGCTGAAGAAGTGTTCCATCCTCCATCCATCAAGTACAAATTATTAACAACAGACAAATTTCCACAAGTATACTCCTCAGATATTTAGGTAGCATTTAAGATGTTAAAATTAAGTTAACTGGACTCATTTTATTTAAGTAGGGGCATAGTTGTGTTTACAGTGAAGTAAATAAAATGCAGGAAAATGATAAGTTACCTTCTTGTTATTCCCTATGTTAAGAGTGAGACAAATTTCTCCCCGTCTAACAGTGGTGTGGCACAGCAGAAAGATTCCATATCAAGCTACACATTATGAAGGATTAATGGAATATGAAAAACCTCTGTGGGAAACCAATCTGCCCAGTTTCTGTGGTAAAATAGAAACAATTCAGACAGTTTCAGAGCTAGATACATTTACTCTTGTACAGAAGCCTGATAACATTTCCAAACATCCAAATTGCTCATGCTGAAATCAAAAAGATTTGTGACATGGAGGCAGCCCAAAGAAGGCTTGATTCAGGAGCAAAGAATAGTACAAACAGCTTACAGTACAATGAACCCAAAAATACAGGTCAGCTCCTTTCCCTAAAAACATTCCCTGAAACAAACTCAGTGACTTAATATAGCCATTCCCTTCGGACCCTGCCCTGACCCAAGCTTGACCATGTCCTGACCAAAACTGTGGTCGCTCGCTGTCTCACTAGGATCCTCACTGATGACTCTGAACTCTCAGCAGTGTTTTGGCTCAGTGGACCCTCTTCATCAAGTCAGGAGACTAAAGAACAACACACACGCACGCACGCACACGCACACACACACACACGGCCAAAGTCCATGCATGTACAGAAACACATTTGCACACTACAATGGACACACACATAATGCTTTCTCAGCATACTGTAGCCGGCTACATTTGCGCAAGGGCCAATTCAAAGCAATTATGGTCTTCCTACCATAACAGGTCTCTGAAGACTCTGTCTGTCCAACTACTCTGTACAAAGAGCTTTATTTCACTAGGCCCATCTCATACAATAAATCTTAGAGTTAACAGAGTAATTGTGATGTATATTTTGTTGTGGTCACATCTTACCATGCTAGATTGGCTACATTATGCAAATGCTTTCTGTTAAGAATGTTGATGAGTTTTGAAATTGCATTTACTGTCTGCCCTCCACTCTCCCTCTTTGTTGTGTTTTAGCTGTGGTTATTGTCTTTCTAAATCAGAAATTCTCTCTGTCTCTGTGAGCAGGTTTTTGTTTTAAAAGAGTGGCACGCTGCGGGGTGGTGGTGGCCTTGGGGGCATTATAAATACTCTTTCAACATCCCAGAAGTTATATAATTGATGATATCTGCATGTAACACTAGGAAAACTTGGTTCTAAAATGAAACATAATAAAAACTAGCATATGTGTACTGTCCACTTCATGTTATGTGCAGAGGCACATCTAAAGCTGTAAAAATTCTATTAGACATGTCCTTTATAAAACTGATATATTTGAAAACTGTGAACGTGTGTATTTCTTCAAAAATGGGAAGCTCACCAAGTAACTCATGTACTATTCTCTATTAGCATTTTGCTACACTAGAACATCAAGAAAGTCCTTTCCAACTCCCTGGGTGCATTCCCTTCAGTGTTTGGAGCAGAGGTAACCCTTGTGGCAAAAGTGATGTTTTCTTGCAAGATCAGACCCAAAATTACAGTTTAGCTTGTAACTCTTACACGCATATTATCCTATTCAGTCTTTTTTCCTTTCTGAATTTTATTTTCTGATGCTTCTGCTGTCTTTTATGTTTTTCAGTGGGTGTAGGTTAGCGTTTTTGTAAAGTTGTTCCTGGACTTAGTTCTTCAACTAAGTAAATGCCACTTCAGCCAGTAGATTTCTTATCATCAGAATCAAAATCAGAATCAGAGTACTTTATTGATCCCTAGCATGCCCAAAAGGGGCTAAGTATTGCACTGTGTACTGTGCGTTGGATGGAGAAGTTGTACACAGGCTCGAGTGATTTCCTGTGTCATCCAGTGCTGCATTTGCGTAATCTCAGTCTCTCACTGAACGTGTTCCTGTGACTGGCCAGCATGTTATAGAGTGGGTGGGAGGTCGTCTAACTTGTCTAAACTTTATGTAGTAATTTTATGATGTTTATTATGATGTTGTGATGTAGCATCTAAAAGAGAAATCCATTAAAGTACATTGTTCGCTAATGCCAGTTTAGAAAAGATAGCTACAGTCAAAATATCAAATTTGATGCAAAAACGTCTAATTTAATGTAGAACGCCAAAACATTTGCACAAAACATTTGCTGCCTCTGATAAATTATCTTTTCCCACAACTCCATGGCTATGGCCTGACATCTCTTATATACATCATATGCTTTTATTAACTAAAGTATACTGAAAGGCATCATTGCATTGGAGACTATTGTGATTCTCCCTCGTCACCTCTTTAGTTGTAAAAGGTCTAAGTGTTCCACCCCCCAAGATTGTTTGAGATGTCTTACCCACTTGGCCCACTAAAAGTCACATGATAATCTCTTTAAACATTATCAGTAATGTTTGAATCTAAGACATATCCATGCATATGTTTGCATGCATTTCTAATTATTTACAGTAATAGTATTAACAGTTGTTGTTGTGATAGCAATCCACAATAATAGTATAAATAAAAACACACAGGAGTGTAGCTTTTGTGGTAACTTAATGATAAACAGCAAACCTGTGTGGTTAAAGGGATGCCCGACCACTAAACCATGTATACATGCATTTATTTTCTGCTATGATTGAATTAATTTGCTATGTGGTTGATGAATCAGAGATGCTGAGGTGTAACACGGCCACACCTTGGATAAGGTGAGAAATGTTGGTGCTATTGATACAGTCTTCCAATGCGTTTTCAGTGTGTGTGTGTGTGTGTGTGTGTGTGTGTGTGTGTGTGTG
>NW_005187561.1:88492-95047 GCF_000239375.1 Pundamilia nyererei
CACACACACAGACATGCACACATGTAGACACACGATGACTGTATGAGCAAGTGTTTCCTGGCCTTTTGCTCCTCTGTAAGGGAGTCTTACCAGAAACATGTCTATCCAAGATCCACCACATCTGTCTGAGGTTGGAGACATTAACACCTCACTCAACTCCATCGTCATTTCCTACAGCCTGTCCTCCCCCAACTTCAGGTCCATGAAAAATTAGTCATGAACAGAATGGGTGGATGGGGCTTACTAATGCTGTGTGTAATTGTTCCAATTATCAAGAAGACAAATCAAATCATGAGGGCTTATAGTGTCTTGAAATGCCAGATATGTGGGTATCAGCTTTCTTCCCGCTGACATGCAGCGCGGTGACAAGCACTTGCAAAAGGCTAGTTCACGCTATAGCTGAGAAATAGATTTTGACACGGGGAGATGATTTGCATTTGGGGTTTTGGGGATCATTATCTGGTTCCCTGCGCTGATTTGCGAGAACAGGAATGCATCATAGTGTTTGGAGTGGGGATTATGGCAATGGCAAATTTCAAAAACAGTTTTATTCAAAGAGCGTCTTACTGGTTATCTTAACAGAAAATCAACCCTTGGGTGCAAGCAAAAAATAAAATGCAGTCGTAATGGTTTTTTCCAGGAAACATTTTCAATCTTCTCCTTTGGTGCAACCATTTTCACCTCTGCACTTCTTCCTCAGCTAATGATGTCCTGGGTTTCCATGAGTGACTTTCAGCAGGGCAGCAGATGGAAACATGTAACACTCAAAGTGCAATAGCAGTGGTGACAGCTAGGTGAGAGATTGGGTCCACTGATTTTGTGGTCGTATTGCATTCTAGCCTGCTGAGGCAACTTGTCAGTAAGAGATTACCATTCTTTGCCTTTTTAAAATTGAAATTCATCTCTGTGTGTCGCTTTCTCATAATAGCAGCAGTGGATAAACCACATCTGCTATTATCTTTCTCGAGATGTATTTCAAAATAGCCTCACTTTATGCCAAGACCTTAAATGGGGAAAAAAGATGATTTTACTCTGTAGCTCAGAGGAGCTTTAAATGAGCAAAAGAGGTGCCAAGATAGCAAAATATGGATTTTTGTGCAGTTCTCAAACACTGCCGTGTATGTGGTGGAGTTCCATGAAATTTAAGTCACTCAAATTCACAGTAACACGATGTTCCTGAAAAAGCACTGCAACTCTTCTTTTGTTTCATTTTGTATGAAAGCCACATCTTCGGGGGCTGCATCTGCAACAGGAAGCAGGAGAGGAAATGCTAGGACACTACTAGGTTATTCGTGGGTGGTTTGAGCCTCATGACCTTTTCAAATGAGCCCAAGATGCGAGGTTTCACTTTCAAACAATGTTTTTCGGTTGTCTCTGACACAGATTTTTATCACTACACCATAAGGTGCAGATAAACAAAGGCAAACTATTTTGCAGTCCTGAAGAAACCTTTAGCTCCCCATGTCTGCACCGCCTCCACTGTTAGATCACTTCAGAGAACCAAACTAATGAAACTAAATAAAGTTGTGCAACTTATTTTTGGTACCAAATAAAGTGAAGTCATCTTGGGTCCCAATGACGTCTGCAGCCGCATTCCAGTTTAAGTGGCTCTCTCACACAAGTGGGGTAGCAGAGAATCCTCGTGGCAGTTTGTTTGATTTAACGCAGCCTTTCACTTGACGTTGTGGTGAATAATAAAACTAATACACCCCGCTCTGTGGGAAATGTCAAGCCTGCAAAGATTTTCAATAAACATTCAGCCAATATGGATAGATGTCTGGTCAGCATCAACTGCCTGAGGCAAGGAGGCTTTGGTGACATGCACACCATAGCAGGGACATCTGAACTTTTCCCCTGCTGGCAGTGTTAATGTGCACGTTGTTTAAACAAATTGAGATTGGGATAAATTTGTCAGAGCGTTTGCCTGAGGTCAGTGAAGCACGGTAGGAGTGTTAATGTCACTGGAACAGGCCAGAGAGGATTCCCTTAAAGTCAAAGTTAAGAGGAATAACAGTAGTGCAAGGGTGTTGTGTGCATGTGTGCATGTGTGCATGTGTGCATGTGTGCATGTGTGCGTGCGTGCGTGCGCGTGTGTGTGTGTGTTGGCTCTGGAAGTACAGTGACTCCAATGAACTGGTTTCAGTGACTGAAACCAAAGAGAGCCCTGCCCACTCCCACAGTGGAAAGAATGATGTAAATGACACTATTGACCAAACAGATGCTTGCATGAGGTGAAACACTGGGCATTCTGAGTGTGTGTGTGTGTGTGTGCGTGCGTGCAGGTGTGCGTGTGTGTGTGTGCGTGCAGGTGTGCGTGCGTGCATGAGTGTGTGTGTGTGTGTTCAAAAGATAGAAAGCCAATGTGTCTGTGAATCACCTCGCGTGCAGCAGTTAGCTATGAAAATATTGTATTTCGGGGGGTGTTTTTATGCACAAGCGTTTGTGAATTAGTGCTCCTGCAGATAGTGTTGGACACCATCGGCGTGGCCACCTGAGGAGTGTTTGGTCTGTAAACCCTCCTTCGTCTGTTGTGGTTCCAGTGTGTATGCAGTGAGGGGGCCGGCCCTCCCTTGTTGTACACTCTCAGCATGCTTTCTAATCACATTGACCACAGAGGAAACTGTTTATGATGTGTAGGTGTGTGTCCATGTGAGCAGACCATGGGTCAGTATCGTGAGATTGCAGGTGCAGATGAGTGCCATGTTTTGCTTTATGAGCATGTAAGTCAGTGAGTAAGTATAGTGTGTGAGAGTGCCTGAGCGAGTGTTTTGCGTGAGAGACTATCTCCCTTCATGTGGTCACTGAATCTTGCCACAGTTAGCATAATTGTGTTTACAGTAAAGCTACTGCCTACTGGAACAAACACTTACTGGATCGGAATCAAACCCAAGGCCAAATACTGGAGTGTGGGATTTAAATACAGTGTGCCTTCAGATAGCAAGAGAGTACAAAGGGCTGCCTCAACATCAGTGCTCCTTATGTTGTCAAACTGGCATTTATTTGTATGAAAGGAGTAAACCAGTCCCAACAATGGCATGTAAGCCTCAGTGAGTGTGGGCCATGCTCACTAAAATGAAATAATGAAGTTTGGCCTTCAATCAAGGTAGTAATTAAAATGTATAGGGGAGGGATATACCTCCCACCAATACTCAGGTATACTTTAAATGCTTCTCCCCTGTAGTGTTAAGAAGTTGTGAGGAAAAAGCTCCTTGGAATGAAAAACCTTACTGTGTCTCATTTAATTTGCCTGATCTCATGTTCAAGATCATCTCCTCATGCAATTTTGGGCAGCTAATTTTAGATCTATTAGTGGAAGTTAATTTATGTCACTTTGTACTTGTGTCTCCTCAGTGGGTGTTGGATCTCTTCCAGTGTGCCAAAGCAGTGGTCCTTCATATTCCCGTTATTGATGAGGTTGTGGGGACTCGTCCAGGTAGTGAGTGACGATTGCACTGGTGTGAGAGAAGAACAGACCAAAAGTAAAATATTTTCACAGATGAATTAAAGATTAATCAGTTCACATCTGAATGCTAATTAAGTTTTGACCCTAAATTTAACATATTTGCTTTTAAATGTACTGAAGGATTATTGGTCAGGTTGAAGATTTTAAACCTGTCGGCTGCTTAATCATTTTAGTTCTCTTAGACTTCCCTCTTCTACAGTCCGCATGTCTATTCCATGACGATAAGTGCTCATTACTAGCTTCAGTTGGTTATGGTTAAACAATATGTTATGGTCAGAGCCAATTAAAGGCAAGGTAAACATAGGCTTTTCCAGAAAAGTCGAGACTTTACAGCTTCAATTGTCCTGTTTGACTAGTTTAGAAAATGTATCCAATGGTTTAGCAGATAGTCCTCGGCAATTCCATCGTGAAATAAAACATATACCCACGCTGGGAAGTTTTCAGGTGTTAATTTTAGCTCTCGAATCTAACCATCCATAAAACTTTTGACAAGATGTACTAGGCGTTAACTACAACAACAAAAAAAACATTTGTGACAGAAAACAATTACCGACATCATATTTCAACCTAGCTATGAACCCAATGTGGGTTTTGAACCAAATCTGACTCTAATTTTTACATTAGACCCTAAAGTCTACTGTTTAAAAGCATGCTGAACCTTAAGACTCATGATGTTTGTAACAGTATGAATGGGACAAATATCTTACACACTTCAGCATTAAAGAAATTCCATAAAACCAGTGTGGAGATGGTCTGTTTTTGTTCCGAGTCCTTGATTAACAACCTCACTCACTGTTAAGCATCAGTTGCGTAGATGTCAGAGTTGGGTAGATGTCAGCTTTGCTTCCAGTTGTGCATTTGTAAAGCATACTTTCCCAAAACTATCATTAGTGATGCCAGTCCATCCAATTCAAAAACCAGAGAGAACATTACCAAAACAGCAAGTGTTTGAGCAAATGTTTTAAATTCAAGGATGGCAAAAATTTCTATTGTCGATAGGTTTCTGACCGAGTTTTATTAATACTGCAAACCACATTTCCTGTACGCTTCCCTGATATTGTTGATTTTGCAACTTCAGGACTATCCCCAGTTCGATCTTAAAAAAACAGATACCTGCCTGCAGTATCATGGGCTTGACACTCACACGCAAACATCAAAGAGAGATGACAAAAAAACCCAATGAATATTATGTGTTTTCCCACGTCCTCGTGTGTCTTTGAATGTTGCATGAGTCGAATCACTGTCAGTGAGTTCATCACCCTGGCGATCTAATTCTAAACAGCTGTTTGTGTGTGTGCAAGTGCTCATGTGTTTAAATGTGTCTATGCAGGCATGTAATCCTTTGTATATGCAAGTGTGTGCGTGTGTGAGATCCTCTCCCAGACTGACATTAACTACAGACAGTGAGACGGTTGTTGACAGAGGGTTGTTGATTCCTAGATTCCTGTCTCTCTAATTTGCTACTGCTGCCGTGGTTTGGAGCAGACAAACTGACGGATCGCTGCGGGGAAACAACTATCCATGACATGTTTGTTTCCAATCAGTGGAAGGATTAACTAAGAATAAATATGTTTTTTTTCTCAGGTGATACAGTTTTAAGCAACACACATGGTACCTCTAACTCATCAGTGTGGTCTTGCTGCTGGCACATTTGAGTTTGATCCCTTTCCAAGGTCAGCTGGATTCTGGTAAAAGGATGTTTGGCAGAGGTGCACAATCTCATGTCAATAACCCAGTAGGGGGAAGTTTTTACTAGCTCTCTGTGTGTGTCCTGTAAGTGTGTGCATGTGTGTAAGTGTGCACAGGCTTGTGTTTCCTTATTTGAATTAGCTCACTCTTTTGTACAAATGTCATGACTGCTTTCACTGGAGAGCTAGAGCCATTTGTTTATCTGTACAATTTCACAAACACTTAAGTCATCTAGGGTCAGAGTGGGAATAGAGTGTAAGAAGCAGTGATGAAATACTGTTTGGGTAGAGAAATAAAACTTGTGGAGGATCTCAAAGCAAGAACAAAACAGCTTCAAAAGAAGAGAAACTGAATCATAAAGGATTGCATAAGAAATGATGAAGCAGCATGCGGAGAAAATCACATCGTGTTACTTTGATCAAAGTGACAAGCTACAAATGTCAACTTTATCGTTTTAGATGATTCTTGATGGCTGCACCTAATCAGCTCCTGCAATCAAGTCAAACTGGCTTGAAGGTGGAAAATGCCATGCCTTACAGTATCAGATATCTACTTTTCAAAGCAAGAGAAAAATATGCAGTAATTAGGATGCCAGTCTCTATTCTGTCAACTTATTCGGTCAAAGTAATTTGATAAATGAGTCTTTTGTGTATTTTGGGTAGAGTTAATCCATTGTTTATGACGTACTGGAACAATCTGCCATGCAGGGACAAGTATAGGTTACAAAGCTGACTCCTGCAAATGGTTGACAGCAACAGGATGTTTCTTATGTCACAGGAAGCAAACAGGGTCATCAGAGCTAATGAGGTTTAGCCCAAACAAACATCTGTACAACATCATTATGAAAGCTGTTGTTTCTGACAATTGCTTCATACCAGGACAGGCATGTATAATCACAACCTTAAACATCTTTTCCTCAATTGTTTCATGAACTTTATGTTAACAGACTCATTTTGGTCAGTTTCAGTTATGTATCTCTATCTATATGTATAAATTAGCTTTTAAGGTAGCACTTGCTTAGGATTTGACAGCCTTGGCCCATTCTTTCTGTTACATTTTAATTGATTGCTGACATTTAATTCTTAATGCATCCTGAGTGTTGGTTGCTGTCCAAAACCTTAAGCAGAAAACCTGATAACAAGTCAGAGTAATGCTTAAATACAGTCGTGTGGACGATTTTGTATGTTGGCAAATTGACTGCCTTTATACAGCTTGCCCTCTTTTTCAATGCTAATTCTCTCTACGTGCCTTTTATTTAATATTTACATGCATTCATAGAGCAACTTGGGGTTAGTCTTGTCTTGAGGATATTTGGCATGCAGACTGGAGCAGACAAGGATTGCACCACCGACCTTCCAATTAGTAGGTAACCTGCTCTACCACCTGAGCTACAGGTTCAAGGT
>NW_005187561.1:95315-105891 GCF_000239375.1 Pundamilia nyererei
TTTTTCTGGAGTTTTACAAATCATCACATATATCATCACAGTTATATAACATAACTGCTTAACACTTTAAACATTAAACTAACTTGCACAATATTGGCTCATAATAAAATTGAACCTGTTTAAACCTGTTGCTTAAAGCCCTTCTTTTCCAACATGTAAATGCATCAGTAATTTCCTTCCACAGTTTGCTTTTCCTGTCATTTAGAATGCAGCTAGCAGGTACTTCAGCAGCCATCAGTTGAGTCCTTTGTTTACTTTGGAGTCACACATCACCAGCTGCTAATACCTCCTCCTTCATAGCCCTGTTTTGTTTTTGCCTCGAGCAATAAAACACATTTGCTGTTCCTACCTCAAGCAGGAACAGTGTTCTTGCACGTTTTGTAAAGCATTGTGTTGAAACTCCCTTTTTTGGGTACAAAATCTTCATCAGAGGCTGACAGATGGCGCTAACTCTCAGCCCTGCCTGTGCTTGTCTTGTTTGTAAAAGGCATTACTATGTCACTGATAACATGATATAACACTTTTTATACTAGTATTATTCTCATGTTGTTGCATGACATGATATGGCACATCCCTAAAGACCGCACAATTTGTTTTTCATCCTGAATTTAAACAGGGTGTTCTTTTTAACATAATTGTATCTTTTATTGGAAACCGATACTGATGCTGAATGACTGTCAAAGCATAGTGAAGCCTGTGAGCTAGTTCAGGCAGGCAACTAACATGCCTCACTGCCGTGACATTATATGCTGGTCCTGGTCTATTTACACTCTATCTCCCTCTCCCACATGACAGTGACTTAGCCAGCATTGCTCTCATGCATCATTGCCTGTGGTTTCATCCCCTCCACCACCCCAACATCCACCTGCAGGGTCAAGAACGATGTTTATTCATCACTCCTTGATTTCTTTGTGTTTCACATTTGCACGAAGTTAAGAACTCAGATCCTAGATCTAAAACATCAACCACCTAATGCAGTTTTACTTGGCAAATGGTGCTAGCAGTTGTAAAAATAAATAAATAAATAAATAAATAAATAAAACTGTTTATGTACATTTAATGTAGTAAGGAAGTTCGTGTTCAGAACTTGAAGTTTGAGTTCAGAACTTTCAACATTCCTAAAATGAATTCACAAAGTGCGGAAAAACATGGCGCCAGTAGTTGTTTTTCAGGGGACAACAAATGCTCATCAGTAGTAGCATAGAACAGAAAATGAATGAAAAGGTGTCATCTAAAGTTTTCAAGATTTAGAAATTAAAAATAATAGAAAGAGGGAAGCTGTTCTTGATGAACTATGTAACCTGCAGACATTTGGTTGAAAAATTATGCGGAGTAAGAATTCCAGCTTTTGCGATTTTCTTTGATTCCTCTTTAAATCAGATACTGGAACAATCCCAAACTCTACAGATCATTAACTGTCATCATTAACTGATGAGCCTATCCCGATAATCCTCTTTCTGAAACTTAGAATGAACAGACTTTATAAATTGGACATAATGGTCATTTCAGTATGATCCAAAACAAACGAACCCAATAACTTATCAGGAAAGTGTTTACAGAGTATACACAGAGTATTTTTTTCAGCATTAAGGTATCCCAAGGTTCAGCAGACCTTGGGAGCAACAGCCATCCTTTATACCTATATAGTTTGTGCTCACCAGCCCAGGGGAGTAATCTGACCATTTTGCTGATTATTAGCAAGGTTTCTATTAGTTATGCTTGCAAATAATGTTTAGTTTCAGACTTACTCTCTTCAAAAGATTTCTTCTCAGCTGCTCTGAGCCACTCACATTAATTTTTTCCAAATCATTTCCACTATGCCACTCTTGCACAAACATTACGTATCCCCCAAAACCAATTCTTATCGTAACCTACCACACAGACACATTGTTATCATTCAATCTAGGGGTTATTATCAGTTGTGATCAATCCCATAGATATCTCCAGTATGTACCCATCTCTACCTACCCATAGACCAGAAAGTGTTATCATCCTTTCTAATCAGAGATCAAACTCAAAGCAACCCGGAGTATGTAGGGGGCTTGTGGAATTGAGTGCATGTTTAGTTTTCAGAGCAATATTTCCCCAGAAAACCTATAAAATTAGCTTTTAGACACAGTGGTAAAACCCCTTTTAAAAATAATTCTCCAAGAGGACACACGTGAGAGAGATTTGCGGGCTCAAGTAGAACAGCTAAAAAGCAAAAGCTAACAGCAGAAACATGGCAAATTCAATAACAATGCCTTTAACTTAACTTTGCCAACACAGATGAGTCATAGTTTAACTCATCTTTAAGCTAAACGTTGTGCAGAAAAGGTTTAAAGTAACTTATGGTTGACGTTTATTAAAAATTATGCAAGTCAAAGAGAAAAGTTCACTTACTGAATATGGATGCATGACATAAAATAATGTAAAATTTGTTGCTGTATTTCAAATCTCTGCATGAGCATTTACCCATACTGTTTTAGAATTATTGTAAAATGTGGGTTTTATAACAGAAAAAATGTAAACAGAGGTTTGAAAGAGGTCACAAACTTACAATGTGCATAAACAGCCCAGAAGTTAACCCCTTTTACTGTGTGTGCAGGAAACTATGCACTGCTCTGGTTTTGTGTGTATATGAGTAAAAGAAAACAGGTTGTGCACAGCTAGAGAGCTTGTGATTTAAAGCCAAATCTATGTGTCATGTGCAGGACAGCTTTGGTGCCACATACATTTAGACTGAACTAACTGTTGTCATGCTAAGCCTTTGTTGTTTGGTGATCACTAAACAATACCCCTTCCCATTAGTTCCTCATTAAAATTTTTGTTCCAACTTTAATTAATTTTTCATGTTAATTAAAAGATATGCACTGTATTATAAATGGTAGCAGCCTATGAATGTGCTGAAAAGAGGACGTAGCAGTGTAATGAAAAGATACACAGAGGTAACTCACCACAGAAGTAAATGGATATCATCTGTATACAATCCAGTGGTTTCAGTTTACAAAATGCCTGAGTGGGTTTCCAGGAACATGACCTAAAGTAACAACACAGCAGAGCTGAGCACGGTATGAGGTTCCTGCCTGTCTCAGCAGCACAGCTGCCCTTTAAAATTGGGCTTCCAACTGATGTGATGAGGCACAAAAAATAATTATTTTATGGCTTTTCAGGATTCATATTTACACAAGAGTACAATACATACAACACTCAATAGCTAAATTATTAACACTTTGCCTGCCAGAGTATTGTTTTGAAATTACCAGTGACTCATAAATGACTAATAATTCAAGACCTCAGAGTTAGATCTTTAATGCTATCGCAACATGTGAAAACAATGATTGCTTGAATATGTTGTCACTGGCAGTGATGGTGTTAAGCTAAAATCAGTGTAATACCCTGAAATAAATCCTGTAGCTTGTAGTTTGATATTGGGTGCTGATTCAGCTGTAGGATTTTGAGTGTTTAGTTACAAGGACTGTTACGACATCTTGCTTGTTCCTGACAAAAAAAAAAAGTCAGTTTTGCCTTTCTCAAAGGGAGGTAGGGTTATCAGAAATGAGGATTTTAGTCTAATTATAAATTCCTATGAAGTCAGGGTCTTCGGGTGTTCAGTGACCATGTGTTTCCTTCTTTTTTTCCTTTTTTTAAATTGTTCTCTAAACTCTTGGCAATCAGGGGACAACACTAACACCTGTTAGGTTTGGAGCGATGTTTGGGGTCAACACAAAAAGATCCTTCAGTCACAAATAATCTGATTACTGTATTATGATTCATTGGTGACATGTTTAGATTGTATTTAACCCTTTCACGTATAGTCACTACAGTGGACAGCTATTCAAAAGCTCTTGTATTTGTGCCAGTGTTGGACACTCATCATGTGTCACTCCATACACATCAGTTTTCCACCTAAGTGGACATGGAAAAAACTCTTTGAAAAGTACGTTTAAAAAAATGAAGTTCAAAAATCCTTTTTTCATTTAACTGTACACTGTGCCAATCAAATATCACATTAGTAGAAAAATACTCAAAACCTTGGCTTTAGTTCAAGTTTGTTTAAGACTGCTGCAGCTTTTTTCTCATACTGTTTCCTGATTCTTACCGTTCCTGAGTTTGTTCCAAGTCCATTCTCACCCGCAGCTTTCTTTTATAAACCTGATTAACCTGTTCCATGCTCTTTGTGCATTCAAGGAATTATAATTCAGAGTCAACTCACACTGAAACTTCAGTCCAGCTTGCAGACTGCAGGCATTTACCTCATAGTTCTCATTTTATTTAAGGTAGCATTTCTCAACATACTCGCAAGGCTGTTACTATGCATTGCTTCACAGTCACACTGCATTTGTAACGATGGCCTACCACACCACAGACAGATCTTTGGCTGACTGTCCCTTCTCGTTGTCCACACTGTAATAAGAGAATTCATCTCCCAATGTGCCTGAACAGCAGGCAGTCCAAAAATATTCGCTGACAGGCTGCAAATTCACAACACTGTGAAGGGGGGAAACCAGCTGGAGACGTTTTAATGACATGAGATTCTCGATATAAAGCCATGTGGATCTGACAGATACAGAATGTGGCCGAGGCTGACTGCCTTCCTGGTAGTGCTACACTGTAGCGGTTAGGATGTTCTGTGTGGTCGTATCAAGGCCAGCCATATAGAAAACTGCTGCACTAATCAGAATACATGTGTTCTAGTGCTGAGATAAAGATAAAGATCAAATCTGATGCAATGCATTGCAGCTGACATTGGCCTAGTTTGTCAAAGCGTAGGAAAGATTGCCAACCATGAAACTGATTTCCATTTGAGTATGAAGGGGAAGTTTTGTCATATGAGTTATGTAAAGTGATGGTAAATTGCCTGTGGCCTGTGGTCACAATTTAATCCACCATTTTCCAACTAGACTAACTTGTTTTGCTCCTTAATGTAGACTGAGATTGAAAAATAACCTACTCTTCACAGTTTGACCCAAAGCAATTGTTCATTTGTTTAAACACAATCCTAAAGCGAACCTGAAACATGTAACTACTGTACTGAAACCCAAATTATGACCAGTAATTGTATTGTTTTTATAATTTGTTACACAATGAAAGGATTAAGAGATAACAATATTTAGAATTTACATAAACAGCAAGCTGGGGGATAGCCATGTCTGTTTCACCACAACCCACCGGATAACCAAACAATCAGCCAACTAGTTGTACAACCCAACCCAAAGGACGCCCTGTCTGAATGTTAACATCTAATCGAAAGGCCATTTTCAGTTATAATCACCAAAAACAGATATCACCACTTTCCTATTCACTGGCAAACTCAAGAAGTGTCAGTACATGTGCCTTCCTGAGCAGGGGGACCTTGCAGTGTGTGTGTGTTACCAATGATGTTCTTGGTGACTGTGGTCTCAGCTGCTTCAGATCATTAACAGGTTTTTCCTGTGTAGTTTTTGGCTGATGCACCACCTTTCTCATGATCATTCTCACCCCATGAGGATCTTTTATACAATGGGAGTAGCTGAGCAAAGTTCCAGCAGTGGATCAAATAATTACTTCCTCCATTTGTAAACTGTATGGTGGTCCGTTTTTTTTAATAGTTTTTTTAATATATGGTAAAAACATACATTTTTGGGAGGAGCTCAGAGTAGAGCCGCTGCCCCTCCACATCGAAAGGAGCCAGTTGAGGTGGTTCGGGCATCTGACAAGCATGCCTCCTGGGCGCCTCCTGGGTGAGGTGTTCCGGGCATGTCCCACTGGGAGGAGGCCCCGGGGCAGACCCAGGACACGCTGAAGAGATTATATCTCTCGGCTGGCCTGGGAACACCTTGGTTTCCCCCGATAAGCTGGAGAAGATGGCTGGGAGAGGGAGGTCTGGGCTTCTCTGCTTGGGCTGCTGCCTCCGTGACCCGGCCCCGGATAAGCAGAAGAAAATGGATGGATGGAACACACATTTTTCTATATTAAGTTTTTTAACAGACTAAATGTCAATATATGTGAATACGTTTTGATGTGGGTCAGTCAGAATTCTTATTTTCTTTGTTCCCTAACTGCCAAGGCTTTGGAAAGCAATCTAATGAAAAACGGATATCATCTGAAAGTTAGGAATTAGGGTTATAGTGATCACTGATGGGCAGACCTTTGAGGATTAGGAAGGCTAATGTAAACCAACCAATTGGAGAAGGAATATGACAGTGTCCTTCATGTCGTCTTATGAGAGTGGACTTCGTGGTTACAGGTTGTCAAGCAATTTGGTCCCTGTACAACCTGTGCAAGAGCATTGGCACAATACTCCATTGAGCTGGACTCCACCACACGTTCCCTTTACCAGAGACTCTGTTCATAAAGGTCAAGATTTTTACTTCAGTGTCACAAAAATCATCCACTGAACAAATCAGTGGGTCAACAAGTCATCCAACCAAACAACCAAACAGCGAATTCATCATAGACGTGGGACGGAAAAAAATATGAGAGGATGGGAGAGGGATCAAATGAGGACCATATGAATGACATTCCAACTTGTCTTGATTCTGGGTGTGTTGCTTGTTGTTGCTGGTGGTTTGGGAAGTCTGAGAGCCTCCGCAGATTTAGGTTTTGTTGACAATGTGTTTGTCTGACTCATCCCTGTCGTTACTACATTACACATCCGACTCAGCGACTGACTGATTGACTGACTGACAGAAAGGACACAATCAAACACATCTTCTACAGAATAGTATCAAAAGAGTAGCCCATTTTGATAGCATCTTTATATCACTGATTCTCTGCGTTGATTTAATCAAGGGATCTAAGTTGCACTAATCCTTATGAGGATTAGAGTGTTTGTCAGTGTTATTTATGACTGCCCAGGTGTCACGACATCTTAATGGAAGCTAACTGAACCATCTGAGACATTTTATCTGGGATTATTCTTGAGAATTGCAGCACCATGACTGGGATGGGGAGTCCCTTTGTGTATGCATGTGTGTGTGAGTTCTTAAGTGTAGTTGCATGGGTGCATATATCTGTGTGCGTCTGGCCATGCCTTCATTGTCTGTGTGTATTAGTGTAAGTTTAACCACAGTCTTTCCTGTTTTTAACTGTACTGACATTCCCTCTTCCTCTGGGTGTATTCTGAAATGCAATGCTCAAATCTGTGGGATAACCAGCCATTAGAATCCTGAGTAGTGCAGGGTTTTAGTCAGAGCAATGGGAATTTGTGGGCCTACAAGAAAAACTGAAAAGAAAACATTGCATTAGGTAAAACTTCAATGATACCCATAAGGCAAGTTAGGAGAAGTAAAATAAGTAGTCTGGGGCACATTTAGAAACTCTTAGGGGCTGGGGGAGCATTTGAGAAACTATGAACATTCTTTTACAGTCAAATTTAAACTTATATTTATTTTAATTTGAAATAATCTATGTCACATTGTTTTTCCCGGTCAATGCAAACTAATCAAAAGTTCTTTCTAACAGAACAGATGCACAAACAATCATTGCTTGGACACATTTCAAAACCGTCCCCGACATTTGTGCAAAATACCCCAATAGCCTCTACTCATCTACTTTTGCATTTATCTGTAGTTTATTGGAAGTTCTTTGTGGTTATGTTGCATTCTAGCATGTATGTCTTGTGATTTTGCATCTGGTTATGGTCATTTAACCTTTTTTTTTCTATTTTGTGTTTTGGTTTTGTGTGTGTGTCTTTAGGGTTGTTTTGAGCGGCTTTGTAATTCTCATTTTGCATTTCTTTTGGTCCATTGGATTCCAATGGTAAACTTGCTGTAAAACTGACACAGTGACTGACGACAGTCCTCTGACTCTTTTGAGTAAGTTTCATATCTATGCTTGTGGCATGCTAGCACTACAAAATGTAACTATTACAGCCAAACGAAACCGACACAGCAGATCATATCAGCAACTGTTTCATGTCTTAAGGACAAACTCATAATAAGCACAACCCAAGAGGCAGCCAACAAGACTGTGTACGCTGTAAACCTGAAGACGTTAGCAGAACTTAAAGGCAACCAATTGCCTTAAGTTTGTTAAGTTCATGAACTTAAAAGGTTATCAGAACTCCAATATTTTGATTACATTCAAAATGTACCTTTTGACTAAAATAAAAGTAATACATTTAATAATTAAATTCAAAAATATTTAATAACCGGAACTTAAAGTTTTCATCCCTGTCTCCCATGGGAATAAGTTGACATAGCTTAAAAAGAATGACTACAACAGAGTCACTTTTTTTTCAGTTTAGCAAAACTCAATATTCATTTTTCACAACTGTTTGTAAAGATCTGGGCACTGAAAACTCAAAAACATTCACACAAAATGTAGAAAAATTAAAGCAACTGACTGCCTCAGTGGCTTTTAGGACTGCTAAATTTCAATCTTAAGTACACTTCTTCAGTTCAACAGTATTTTGTTGACTTCCACCAATAACACATTGCACTGTTAACAGACATGACTATATCTCAATAGCAGATTAATAAACTCTTGAAACTCTAAAATTCTAAAATCGACATATACCACCGTTATAGTTCTGTTATGTTTCAATACGTGCTTGGTTAACATTCATTTTCAAAACAATGACTATAAGAAATTTCTTGTAGTCCAGTTATTGCAACAAAAACATGAAATGAAACAACAACAAAAAACAAAACAAGACACTGTGCACTGATACAGTGATTCACACTCTCGAGTCTCTAAGTTGAGGAACAATTTACCAGCTTCCAGACTACTTTACTCAGTGTTATTCAGTCCCTTGGTAATAATCATGAAAACAGATGTAGTGCACAGATCACTCCAAACATTACCAAGAATTTCATCAGCATTTCTGGGAGACCTCCACAAAGTCAGTTTGAATGAGTTTTTACAGGCTGGTAATGAAAAAACTTTCATGGATTATCATGGATTACTAAAACCAGGGTTGCTGCATCATCTCAGATCTGGCTTAACAGGCTCCTCCTGAATGAATAAGAGAGAGTGATTACAAACGAATCTACTAATTCTACACCTACATTCATCATCATAATCATCTTTATCAGAAAAATCGCTTATATTAGCGGTGACCCAGAAGATTCTACAAATTCTCATATATGTCTCTAAGTATCCTCCAGCAACTTTTAGGGTGTAGGAGTATTTTTGTAGTTGTTTTGAAAACAACTACATATGGGTAGGTAAAAACATCTGATTTGTAATCTAGACATCAATAATTTATGAGGTCACTGAACCAAAGTGACAAATAGATGATGATGAGATGGTTTGGATATGTGCACAGGAGGGATAGTGGATATGGTGGACGAAAGATGTTGAGGATTGAGTTGTAAGGCAGGAGAAAAGAAAGAGGAAACCAAAAAGTAAAACCAAGTGTGCTTATGCTAGAATTCAAAATCTCAGCGTGAGGTTCATAACAAGTCTTTTTCCATTGTGAAAGCTTTCAATTTCAGCCCAAACTTTTGCTGACATACCCGTTTTGGGAGCCTTCTATACAAATAAAATCAGTCTCAGTCAGTCAGCTAACTTAGTAAAATGGCTACATTAGCTTATTAGCTGTTAGCTTTTTAACTGTTAGCAAATGGTACCACTGAATGAGATTGCTTTGCTCACTAAAATAGTTTGGAAAAAAGAAAAATCTAAAGAAAAGTAGAATACTTACTGTGAAATAAACAATGCTGTTAAAGGTCAATAGTGATGAATGCACAGTCACCTTATGGCAGGTGTTTCTGGGCTTTCAATTAGTCTTTAATCCCCCGTCCACGTTTTAAAATCAAACAACCACAAAGAGTGGGTGAACCACCATATTTGACAGGAAATTAAGTCTTTATTAAAAGAAAAGAAAATGTGAAAAATTTAAAAAGCTAAATAAAAAAAGTCAGTTGACTGATTTTAACGCTTGCAGTCAATGCAGATTTTTTAAATTCCCCAAAAAATTTATTGCAGTAAATTTGATTATTTTTAAGTCTAATTGTTTTGTATATTTTTAAAATGTTTATGTAATGTTTCAAAAAGAAATAAAAGCAACCAAAAACAAAGCAAAAAACAAACAAAACCTGTGAGCAACTGATAAAGGACAAGGACATTTAAATTTTACTCTTTTCTCAGAATTTAAATCAATCCGTTATCTCCGACTAAAATTAACCCCACACAGCAAATCCAGCATGTCCAAATTAACACTGTCGGATTTGATTTCAACACTATTAAAGTGTCTATATGGGTCCACACCAGAGAGTGTTAATTTAAATACTTTACTTGTGTAAAGTATTTTCCCAAAAGACAAGGACACAGGCAACAGGTAATACTGAACTAAATGTAAAACCTCAACCTTTTTAATTTTTACCTAAACCGTGTGCACAAAACTCTGGAGGGATCTATGCTAACGTAGAATCCAGTCAGGACGTCTGCTACTGCTGTTTGCTCGTTTTTTGTTTTTTTTTATGGGTGATCATTTTCAGGCTTCAAGTAGCACCATTATACCAACATTTCACATTCTAGACATTGTTTTAGGTGTATATTAGACCAAAAGTTTGACTGAAAATTCACATGCAAGCTTTTTTCAAGGCTGTGGTATTTGCCCGCAAACAATACCTTTCAGCTAGCTAAAACAGAATATTATGCTATCACC
>NW_005187561.1:107591-110569 GCF_000239375.1 Pundamilia nyererei
CATATGTTCTGCAACAATGATTAAGTGGAATGAAAATATGTGCAAATACAATGAACTCATGACATCAGATTTGAAAGAATGACTAGTGGTGTTACAAATGTGATCAAATGTGAGTTTTGTACTGAGAGATTTGAAAATGCACACTTTAGTTGTGAAAATAGTACCAAACCAATTTTAAAAAAACTGTAATTCTTCTTAATCTGCTTACAATAGTAATGTTTTGGTGTATTTTATTAGTTCATTTTAACAATGGAATGGTTAGTATGGAAGTACTTCAAATTTTCCCAAAAGCTTCCATAAATCAGAGCTCAGATTGAGACATATTTGTTTTGGTTTCACCACCAATGGTCAGCTGCTGGCTCAAGGCTTTTCAGACTCAGTTTGCTTGGTGGCTTTTCTACTGTGCCAGCAGTAAATTGAACTCAGTACTGGGTATTTCTTAACACAATGATGAGTTTGTTTATGACAAGCAATATAATAATAGGCCTTTTTCAGTGCTTGGAGTTGATTAATGTTAGTTTCAAACTACGGCTCATATGGAAACTCATTATTTTGACTGACCCCTGCGGCCACAGATGTGCATATTCTGGGCACAGTTACACACTCTCTGACACCTGGAAGCTGCCCAGTATAACCACAGTCTGGTCTACTTGTCAGCTGGAAGTTGAGTTCCTTGCTAAGGAGGACCTAAGTAGTAGTAACTTGCACCTTTCAGTCAACATGTTGCTAGATATTTCTGGGCACAAACAGTATTGTGCAAAAGTTTGAGCTGCCCCTCAATCCTTTTCCTTCTAGAATCGTTGGAAATGGTCTCAGTGACTTTTAGAAAAATGTAAATCATTCATGGGAATACAGTATGTAAGTCAAAAACACGCACCTTTATTCCTTGACACAGCCTAAACGCCTAAACTCTCTCAGACAAGCTCACTTGTAATTTATTAAAACAGTCTTCATGCGACAGACTGGCGATAGCCCTGCGACAGACTGGCGACCTGTCCAGGGTGTACCCCGCCTCTCGCCCTATGACAGCTGGGATAGGCTCCAGCGCCCCCCGCAACCCTGAAAAGGATAAGCGGAAGCGAATGGATGGATGGATGGACAGTCTTCATGAATAGTTCTCCAGGCTTCTTAAAGGACATTCCAAAACTCTTCTTTGGGTGCAAATAATATCTTTTACACTTAGTTGGGACCATATTGTCATGGTCCTCCATTTTTGCCCCAGTGTGCTGTCTTCACTCCTCGCACCAAGGTGGCAGCTGGTCTCCGACTGATCTCCACATCCACGCTACTCTCACCTGCTGCTAATCTCCTCTGATTGTTCCAGCCAGTACTTAGGACCCTGGTGGAGGACTGTTCCTCGCTGGATTGTTATACTTACCTCTGTTAGTGTAGCAAATTTCTTTGTGTTTCCTGTTTCTCTCCTAACAGCTGTCTCCATCTCCCTGTACAGATCTACCTGGGTCCTTGCCTGTTTCCCTTGGACCTGACCTGGATGAGCGTGAGTGAGAGTGAGTCACTGCATGGGATCGGATTGAGTGTGTTTGTGTCACTCCAGTACAAAGAGGAGTGTGAGCGTGTTATCCCCTGCCCTGGACCCCTTTTTTGGAACCCCTGGAGCCCTCATCCCTTGATCACTGTATATATATATACATAACTCACGTGGTGTTGTAAATAAATGCCCCTTTGATTGCATAGCTCTGAATCCTGCCTAATCCAATGTGACACATACACTGTATGGTTGAGAAGGTGCACTAAGTTGTCATGTAGTGCTAGCGAGTGCTAGGCATTAAACAATTTAGATAATAGAATTTAACTCATCATAACTGAAGCACAAAATTCTTTGGCAGTCTGTAGCACACAGTAAGTCATGGTCTTTGTCAAATAGTCCATTAAAAATGCTCTGAAAGGCATTACGAGCGCAAAAATAGCAGAAAAGAGGCTCAGCCGTAAGCGGCCTTTTGAGAAACTGCAGTTTAACTTTGCACTTCGGCGTTGGCTTCATTGTATTAGCGCAAGAAAAAGGTTTGGTATATTTTCTGCAGTGTTGTGCCACGCATGTCTCTCCATTCATTTTTGCAGTGTAGATGCAAGAGTGCTTTAGTGCTTTTTCTTGGCTTACATACTGACTGCATTGCAATTGTCCATGCTCCAGTGGGAAGAGCAGAGATACTGCTCATCGTGGCACTCTGGACTGAGCCATTACTGAAGTCATCATGTTGTGAATCTGTGCACATGCAGAGTAAACGTATGAATTGTATTAAATTTGTGTTTGGGGGAAAAAATCTTTCTAAGTTTAGTTTTTGATTAAATTTAACATGTAATCCTTTACTTGCAGTTTTGATGTCGCCATAGGTCTGTTGGAAGCTCTCTCCCCTTTCGTTTAGTTAGGACCTTCAAAATGACTGCCAAATAGTGAAACCAAAATGGCTCCCATCTTGCATGACCTGCTTCTTGAAGGACCTTAGCCGTATAACATATTTCCCTTATTTTGAGCTTGCTAAGGCATTAATAAGGCATTCGTTTTGGGGATTCAAATTTTAGATTTGCTCTCCATGGTTCTGAAAAATTGTCAAAAACGATTATTAACAAGCTCACTGGAGTCTCAGTTATAGCCAAAGTGGGATTACCTTTGAGAGTCTCCATAGAAAATTGCAAAATTTAGCATTTGGTACAGGGGAGAAAAGAAAGAAGGATAGAGAGGACTCATGGACTTCATCTCTTTGTTCTGACCTTGTACTTGGGCAATCGGTACAATGCCGATCACAATCACAGTCACCCCCTGAGCCACGGTCGGTTGGGAAGCTCATCTGTAATGGTTATGAAGGTAACAGGAAGGTTGCCGGTTCGATCCCCGGGCTCTCTGTCCTGGTCGTTGTGTCCTTGGGCAAGACACTTTACCCTACCGCCTACTGGTGATGGCCAGAGGGGCCGATGGCGCGATATGGCAGCCTCGCTTCTGTCAGTCTGCCCCAGGGCAG
>NW_005187561.1:111076-116639 GCF_000239375.1 Pundamilia nyererei
GTGTGTGTGTGTGTGTGTGTGTGTGTGTGTGTGTGTGTGTGTGTGCGTGCATGTGTATGCGTGCATGAAGCAGGAAGGGCAGTAGTAGGCACAAATTTGTATACTGATAGTGCAATTGTGTAAGTGTGTGGATATTTCAGTGCATGTAAGAGAGCCAAGCGACCTGCACAGAACAAAGCCCTGCAGCTGCTCGGTAAAAACGGACTTCTCAGAGCTCCATTTCCTCCAAACCACAAAGCCTCATAAAACTAGGCAGCCATACTTAGCTAATGGCATTAACTTCAGTACCGATGCCTCTGGTGCTGCTTATTGGGGGAAAACACCCTGATATATTTTCCAGCACATGACTTTGTTTTTCTGAATCAACAGCTCCACCTCTTCTCTGAACCATGGGGAAATAATAACTCTGAAATCACGTCTGATGGAGATGCATCGTAAAACGGCAGAAGATGGAAATAAAATCCACTTTGTGTTTGCTGGAGCTCATCTGCGACACACTGTCATGGAATATGTGAAAACCTGTTGGCAGCAGGGGTGTGGCTAGGGTCTGGGCTGGCACCACCACTGTCTGAAATTTGATTTGAACCCAAGAGCCTCCGCAAACTTTTATTCACATGGGAACACATGGGGTCTGGATCCCCTTTCTGGGAAAAACAGCATTGTCATCTTCAGGGCATCATTGTAAATGTAACTATATAATGACAAATACTAAAACATTATGTCTGCATGCTCATATAACTAATGCAAGATGCTAGAAAATACATTTCTTAAGCTGTTAAGTTGAAATATGGACTCCCCCTTTGACTCACAGTGATGTCTAAGACATAGTTTTTTGTTTTTGTGTGTGTGTGTGTGTGGGGGGGGGGGGGTTACCAACAACCACTCAGTACAATAAAACTCATGTACAGCTGGACAGCCTTGTATTTTGTTACTCTGTGGTTGAACCTAGTTTTGCCATATTGCTACATGGCAACCTAATGTGACTTTATGGAGGCAGGAGGCCTCACATCTATGAAAGTCCTTGTGATCTGATTCATTTTCGACACCCAGCCCTCATCCTGACTGGTTCTTGGCCCAGTGCCTCCCCATTTAAAAAATTCTATAAACACCCCTGACTGGCACCAGGGAAAATAGAAGAAAGCGATGCAGCTTGTGCCCTGTAGTGTACGTTGAAACCTATATGACATTAATATTGGTTGCTGTGGCCCCTTGCGTGTTAAAATATTTGAGTAATGAAATAAGTTCTCCACGTGTAGCAAAAATGACCTATTTTATGAACCTCTGAGCGCAGCAGGCGAGACTTCTTTGTCAGCGTACATATATGGGTGTGTGTGTGTGTGCGCGCGCACGTGTGTGTGTGTATGTGTCCGTGGATGCATGCTCAGGGTGGGGGTCCAGTGAATGCCAGGCTATCCATAATGTTTACTGACACAACACATTTTAATGGTTTTAGCTAAGAGCCAAGAATTGAGAAATCAAGTCACATCAAAAGGGTGGCACACAGCGGAAGTCCATTGTTTACACTTATGGCTTCAGCTAAATCTGAGCACAGCTGAATTACTTTGTTGTTGCAAAACTTTGTACAAGTATTGTTTATTTGTATAAAACAGCTTTCTAAAAAAAAGGCATTCCCATTTTTGCCTTTAAGATGTATTATTGTTCTGTGAACTTTCATTAAGGGAAATTCTATATTATACTTTCCGCAGTCAGAAATGAAATACGGCAATGCCAATCAAGTCAAAACTCAAAAACTAATTAGCTCCTCACCCACCTCAGCCAAGTATTTTTATTCCACCCCCAGATTTCATTTCAGACCCTCAGTAAGTAGTGTTTGAACAATGAGCTGAGAGTCGTGTGAGGTCCCAGCATGCAGAACAAACGTGTGAACCCCAGTCATTCTCTGGCCATATGCTGGTGAACACCCAAGATCACACAATAGAGGAATTGTTTGGCTTTGGGTCTAACATTAAGAGTTTCTCTTTCTCTTGCGTGCCGCAGGGCTTCATGGGAGACCCATTACAACGATGATCAAAACGACTCCTACATATTACATACAGGCTGTTTCTTGTTTATTTTGCAGGTCGTTTCGAGCCGGGTCTCCAAATATCTGCTGTGAGTTAGCAGTAGTGGGCGGTTTCTAGTGGGCCACTGTGACCGGGTGTGCAGAGGTAAAGGTACAACGTGACATCATTCTTTGGCAACAGCGGTGTTGAATTTTCCAAAGATTTTGGAGATTATCAAATTTCACATTGCAATCATATCACAGTCAGGGTGGCCTGTTCATCACCTTACAGCTTGAGGCAGCTAATCCTGTGAAGTTCAGCCACACCAAACAACAGCCTGGATCGGGTCTTTTCCAATACACTTGAAACAATTGTAAAAAAGTAGGTTTTTTTTATTAAAACATACACAAACATAAATAAAAAGAACACTGAATAGAAAAATCTAGCAGATGAAAACAGATGAAGGTCTTACAGGTGTGCTACAATCTTGTAGAAGAAACAATATAACCATATTGCTTTTGGCTAGGCAAGTACACACAGAATTGTCAAAAATCGAGATACATAAATATAGAATTTAAAAGGAAGCCCCTGTGTTTTAATAACAAAAAGCGTGCCTACTATTTCCTCTAAGTGCTGCTTAATGAATGTCATACAGACATAAAATATAAATGATTTTACAGCCGAAAGGTCACTTTAACAGTGGCCCGTCTCTGTACTTTTCTAGCTAATAAATAAATATTTAGTGCATATTCCCATTTACCTCACTAAGAGCCAAATGAAAAAAAAAACAAAAAACAAAAAAAAAGTTAAGTTAAAGATGAACCAAACTCAACTTGGTCCGTCTAGTGAAAGAAGAGACAGGAGTCTATTCCTGTCATTCATGGTCAGACAGTCCTGCTATCTGCTTCACTTGCTGATCGTCATAAATGAAACAAACATGTCATTTATGACATTGTCATGTTGTAACCTTCAAATGACCACTTGGGGCAGAAAGATGGATAATAAATGTTTTTGGAGCAACAACCCCATGGCCCCAAGTCAAACTCATACTAAACCTAAATTTTCATTTTCATTTTTGGGTGAAATTACCTATTACTGTCACTATCCGCTAAAGTTGCTAAACTGCAAGGATGCTTCACTGCCTGCCTTGATCTGACTTCCAAAGACTTTCAAGAAAACACTTATACCAAGGCCTTATTTTTATCCTGTGATAATCTGCTAAGTACAAGCAGATGCTCTATCAACTCCAATTCTCTCTTTGGACATTTTTCTCCAACAATCAGCACTGATAAATCCTTTCTTGCTGCACCTCCCAACAAACTTACTTCCTTAGTTGCTCCCTTGTGAATCGTTTAATTAGTGCATAAACACATGTCAATCCTTAAGTCTAAATGTTGTAATCTAAACTGAATGTATTTAAATTCCCCAACACAAACCACAAAAAAGTCCAATAAAACTCAAGTGCTATTTTGGGTGAAGTAGAGAGTGCTAGTTCTGCTTTTTGGGAAAGGAAAAACAGAAAGTGGAAAGACAAGTTTGTTTTTTGAAAGGTGTTTACCTTTTGCATAAGTTTTTCCTCATAATAAGAGTCTAAAAAGGCTATCTGATGCAAAACAATGTGACACAAAAAACAAAACAATTAAAAAAAAACAAAAACAAAAAAAATACTATTTTGACAAATTAACATCACTAACAGTGGTTCTTTGGCATATCAAATGTTCAGTAGCATGTCCGCTCCCCATGTATTTAAGTTTCAGATACCCCACTTTATGGCCCCAAAATACGTCGCTTCTCCTGCCAGGTCCAGCATGAAGGCGTTGGACACATTGACAAACAAGGCATCTCCGACATCCAGCTGGACCCCTCGTCCCTGCTGGGCACAGTACATATTATAGGTTGTGCCGTTCCACCGCATAGTGCTGCCCATCTTGCTTAATACCACAGCCTTGCTGTTGTGTTTGATGCTCTCATGGCACAAGTACTGGAAGAGCTGGGTGTTTTTAACATCCACTGGGGGATTGTCGTCTGAAATTGGCCCTTGCGCTTTTAAATTGTAATAGCGAAAGCAAGTTTTGGCGTAAACGTAGTAGGAACCGGCTTCCCTCACCAGCAGTTTCCCCTTGTGGTAACCCATGTTATGGAGGTGCGCATGTGTATCATCCCATTCAATGGTGATGGCCGCCAGCTCACTCTCTGTGTGATGACAAAGAACAACAGAAAAACTGGATGAATTACTTCACCTTTAGAGAACTTTTGTTGTTTATCAAGAACATCCTTTCTATATTTGCAGTAATCTAGTTTAACTAACCTAGTTTCAAACTAAAGGTTCAGTAAATCAGGTCACAACATTAAAACTTAACCTCTCTATTGTAAAACTTATATTCGTTGTAACTCTGTTAAGCATTAACATTATAGCACCATCAAGAGACTCAACACTTAAAACAGGAAGTCATCTTTGTATCCCAATGCAAAGTAATTTCTAAAGGACGTTTAATGCTGTACCACTGAACAAGGGTAAAAAGTTATGAATTCAACCATAGCTGTAGCTATTTTTGTACAACTAAGATTTACACAGTTTACAATGAGTAGAAAGTAAAACATAATGGAAAAGTATGAGCAAGTCTCGCCACTCATGGGGCATCTTGGTAACGGCTTCAGAGAGTTATTTGAGAAGCCTCTGATGAGGCAGAGGACAAGTATATGCCGTATAGTAGCAAGCTAATGTTTCATTTGTTGAGCACTTTGGTTAGTGTTTAAAAACAAATCATTTCATTTGGTGATTTTTTTTTAAACTGGATGATGCATACAATATGAATCATATATTATATATAATAGTTATATCAAACCATATGGGGCAAATAACATATTTCGTTTACATTTTATTTATTATAAATGTGAAACTGTAAAAAAAAAAAAGACATTTCGATTAAGACTCACTCTTTGAGAAATCCTGATCCGTTCTGATTGGTAGATGGGCTGAAGCCATGCCATCTTTATTCTTGCATCGTCCTTTTTTCTTTGGATCTTTCAGCGCATTCAGCATTGGCTCTGTCTGCACCTCCTGCAGAAAAAGTGGAAAAGCTGACATAACAAACTGACAGATTTACAGATCAAACATGAAAGTGTTCCTGAGCTTATCATCGTGAGGTTTTGAACTTAGCGACCTCTCATATAATCAGTCACAATTAACTTGCACCAGCATGGTTAGAACTAAGCAGGGCCTATTACATGATGCTATCAGTATACAGCCTCTCAGTCAATCTTCGGTCTGAAAGCGAGCCATGTGAGGTTTCTTGTGATTGGCTGCCTCTAGTAAACAGAAAGTTAAAGGTGGGTGAGGATGAGTGCTTGTGATGACCGTATTAAGTGCATCCACTCTTGATGACATCATACAAAGCTAAGAGTAGAAAAAGATGACTGAAACAGAGCAGTCTGGAGCCTGAACTTTTGGCTAAGAGAGACTATTTGTACATACAATGACCTCACTATATGAAACTTTAGCCTAGTTTACTATAAACATTGACCACTGGAACAGTACACAGTGTATATATATATATATA
>NW_005187561.1:117512-126240 GCF_000239375.1 Pundamilia nyererei
TATATAGATAAATAGATAGACATAGATATATATAGTGTTAGTGTGTAGTGTTATGCCACTATCACTTGTTTTTAAATTGAGTATTTATTCACATGCTCTGTGTAACAGATAGGGCTTTGCCGCAAAACACTGGGGTGAAGGTTATTAAACTTTTTAAGCAGTTTGCTCTGATTGGAAGAATGCAGGTATAATGGCAGGATTATCTCACCTCAACTCTGAGCCAAGATTAAAAAAAATAAAAAATCTAATGAAAAGGAGAGTGTTGAAAGTTTTAAACATACCAGTTGTGAAACCACACATGAGCACAGTTGCACATTCCAAATAAACTCCAGTACAAAGCCAGTCTGGCAACGTCACACCTTTACCGCTCTAATATTGCTCTTAAGTATTTATTCACAGCCTAAGTCTAGACAAATTTGCACAGCTCTCAAGCTAAGATTAGCAGTCTCTGTCCCCCAAAAACAATTTGCTGCACAAACATGTTTATAGTGCAGCGCCCTGGAATGAGACAGGGGTAAACAAGGCCTTGCCAAGGCTACAAAGCAATTGTGAATGCTCTCCCAGTTGGCCCTACATTGTGGGATCTATCTTGATTTGTGGTGAGACCAAGTCATACCTCTTTAACCATAGTGAAGAGATTATTTAAACAAAGTTAACAGCAGCTTGGCAGCTACCTGAGCGACACAGGGACCTAGAAGTAAAGTGTGCAGGATGGCAGCCACTCTGCACCAGGCTAAGCTGCTACACGATGAAGACGTGCTTAGAAAATATTCATGCAGCTAAGGCTGACTGGATTGCACATGCTTGGTCCTGCAACACCACAGTGAATGCAGGCTTCAGTTCAGCCTTTTAACAACACACCGCATCCATCCTTCCCCATGTCTATTATGTTGATGAGTGGTTTCTGTGATGCTACACTAGAACAAAAGTCCTCTCACTCAGAACTTGGCCACCAAAGCAGATTGTCTCTTTGTATTTCGTACTGCATCTGACTCCTAAAACAGATCTCTAAACATTCAGATCATGAGCTATGTCTGATTCATGGAACTGTGTTCTCACCACTCCCCAGATCTTACTGACCACAGGCCCAGCCCCAGTGCAGGCCAAGCCTGAACATCCTGTCTCACATCAAAAATGAGCCGATAGCTGTCCAGCTGAGGCCTGAGAGCACCAACTCTCTTCTATAGTCTGCAGGGATCACCAACAGTCTCGGTGCTGACCCCGACACAACACAGCACTGGCCATGAGGACCTGTCATCCTGACACCTCATAAAAACTCCCAGCATGTCTTCCTGTGCTACATGGGAAACAGCCGCAGGGCTGACACAATGAACTCCTCAGTACAAGACAGGCTGGGTGGTTTGTGCAAGCACTCCGCCAGGGATACCAAACACAAATACATAATTTCAAAGGAAATTAAAACATTATGGGAACCCAGTGTTATTTTACTTCCTGGACTGTTTTTTTGCTATTGCTCTACTTTAAAAAAAAAAATGGGCGGCAACTTCTATAGAGGGATTAGAAAATATGACTTCAGCGATTAAGAATTTCCATTTTACAACTCCCTCGTGCTTCTCCCGATCATCGAACAAACACTCTGCGACCACTGACGCCAATGGGTGACTCAGTAATGGCCAATGCTGTAAACTACATTCTACATCGAAGATTAATCAAACTTGTGGGGGGAAAAAACCCCAAGAAGCTATTCAATGCTATATCAAAGGCAGAGAGGTGTTTTTCCTGCTGTGGTCTGACCTCTCTCCAGCCTGTGTGACCACCTAGGGTTTTTGTGCTTGCTTTACAGAAGCTGTGGTGTGCACTGAAAAACATACCCATGGGAAAATCATAACTCCTGTCACTGCAGAAATTGCACATGATTATCCTGTTTTCCAAGTGCTTTAGGCTCTTCTCTGTTAAAAAAAAAAATACATGTACTTCCCCCTTTGCAGTGACAAAAGGAAATACCTTGCAAGTGTTGGCGTATTCTTAAAGCAGATTACTTTTAGCCTCTGTGGCATTATCTCTAATTAGCAGCAGTGTAACTACTTCTTTCTTAAGCTTTACTTTAATGACAATTTCAGAGTTGATTGGAGGAAATCAAAATCTACAGATGATCAAGTCTGATTAACTAAGTGCATGTGTGCGTGTAGCATGTGTATAATGTTGCAGCAGGAGGGACGTGTGAAAATGCACAATATCTTAGTGCAATGTGTCAGAGGGCATGTTGCCTGGGGTCACCCAGGGGTCAGACTCACCTCCATGGGCCGATGTGGAGTTGTGGACAAATCTACCTGGAGAAAAAAACAAAAACGGTTATAGAGATTTTGTTTGTTTTTTTAATGCAGTGATAACATCATATTTAATGAGCCGAATCTATCTCAAGAATGGTTCTCTGACAGGTCAAGATAGGAGAAATATCTCAGGCTCTACAGGCTGTCCTGTAAGATGAGATTAAGACTCACGCATACAGTACACATCAGTGTGTTTGTGTGTGTGTGTGTGTCTGCGAGAGTACAAGAGAGTGGGAGGCTATTTTCCGCATGTCATTCTGCATTCCACCGCAACAGGGGGGGAAAAAAAGTCTGTTTTGTAACTTGAGCTTTGGCTCTCAGTTGCTGCTGTTCTGTTATCTGTGTGTAATAACAACCAATAGTCTCCCATGCACGCAAACACACTTTAACCTTCACATTCCAATCAGCTGTTTTAAATTAAAAATAGTCTCTTCAGCACATTCCTATCTCTGCATGACACTGTGCCGATCCCAGGTCTCCTCACCATCTCCAGGAAGTTTTACAGGTGTTGTGGTCAGATGATGGCCCAGCACCATACTGATGACTCACACAGACTGCTGCTATATGCATCTGTCATCGGAAAAAAGCCCTGACCAACCACAGGGCCTCTTGTGCTGCTGGGTACTTAAGACAGCCTTCCCCTCTTGTCATCTTCTCAGACAATTCCACACACTTTTATTGTACAGCTATGGAATTAAATCCATATCTGTATAATAAAAACCCTGCCTTTCTTTAGTGTTCCTTTATTGACAAGCCAAAAAAATAATAATCAGGGGTGTCTCTAGAGAATGGAGGCATAGGGTGGCACTGGCCCCCTCTGGAAATATGATTGGCTCTCAAACTACCACTTTCAGTATTTTCATGCTATGCTACTTTATACTCCACTGTATCCCTGAGGTACCACCTTGTTTATTTTAAAACTTTAGTTACTTATTACTTATACTTTCCTCACCTCACTTGTAACCGGTCTTGGCAGATAGCCGCCCCTCCCTGATCCTGGTTCAGCAGGATGTTTCTTCCTGTTAAAAGGGAGTTTTTCCTTCCCACTGTCCTCCAGTGCTTGCTCATAGGGGATCATCTGATTGTTAGGATGTTCTCTGTATTACTTTAGGGTTTTTACCTTAGAATATAAAGTGCCTTAAGGCGACTGTTGTAATTCCACGCTATATAATTAAAACTGAACTGAATTATTATCTTATACAATTTCTCCAATAAATGTACAAATATATGTAGCTGTGTTGTTAGAGCTAAAGCTATCCAACAGTGCGAGTATTTTAAATCGTTTCCAGCTGCAGTATTAAGATTATATAGACTTTGATGAACTGTATGATATTGCATAATTAGTACCTGCCATAATTTTTGTACCATTACTTTTATAGGATTACGATTTTATGAGCCCTGTAAAACGCCCCCGAAATTCACACATAAACAGGTGGAAGAGATGGGAAAAGGGAGAAAGGAGAAAGGAGGAAGAGAGATGCTCGCCAGGTGAACTTAGTGCATCCTGACAGAGCAGAGATGCGGTCTGCCCTCTCGGCTTGTTCAAACACGACGATTATTCAACTCTAAAACCGCCATCAAGTAGAAAAAACAATTATTAATACTATTATTATTATTATTATTATTATTTCACATCATCGCAGACACGCAACCTACAAGATGCCACACACGCGTCTTCAAGGAATATGAGCGATCCCAGATCATATGTCACTGCGCTGTCACACATGGCAGCACGTCGGAACATCCACAGGGTCCTGCTTGAACTTTGCCATACTCCCCTGCCTCCACTGCGTTTCTGCTTATCCTCAAACGTTTACAGCTAATGTCACACACAGATTACAAATACAGCTCGCGGACGGCATGTAAACACGCTGCACGAAGAACTTCAGCGGCAGCAGCGGCAGCCTCAAGTGAAAACATCTGTATTTTGCAAACAAGACATCATGGAGACTGACATTTGGATTCGCAGCCGAGCCTCAGTTGCTGAGATGTTATCGTCTCAAAAACAGGTAATCTTCGTGGAAAGGAAAAAAAAATCTTTAAGGGGGGTTCGTGAGATGCTATCAGCGAGTCAGGGTGTTTCTGCAGCGAGGCAGCAGTTTAACTGCGTGCCGCCGAGGCGCAGCACCTTCAAAGGAACACCAAAGTGCACCAAAGCTTTGCGCGGAGAACAGCACAAGTGGCTCGATCTGAAAGCTGCTTCCCCCTCTCTCTCTCTCTCTCTCTCTCTCTCTCTCTCTCTCTCTCTTTTTATCTTCACAGGTAGCTTTACATGTAGAGCTAGAAAGGTTATCTGACATTTTATAGGTATTGTAAAGTTGCGCAAACATCCCTGGACCCGGTCCTACCTCGCTCACGGCCAGCAATTGTTGACAGTCTTTTAGAAGTAAATATTTACACACAAACCCCAAGTTTGAGTGAAGCTACACACACAATGAAAGCAGTATAGGAGCGAACTATGCAGTAGATCACACCACGCTGTTGCTCTGAGATTCTTACCTCTTGGAGATAACCTGTCAGGTGTAATAAGATCGCCACGCTGGAGGCCACCTGAAGCAATCCCATAACAGCGAGGGTCCCGAATAGGAGTGGCCGGTATGTGGGTTCCGAACTCTGCACCGGGTGGAAGCGGTGCTGCTGCCCCACCTCGATGTCCACGGTGTTCCGCAGGTAGCCTCTGTACTCGCTGTGGGTAGCTGCCATGCTGCGCGCTTTGTGTGTGTGCCGTTCAGCCCCGGGGCCAGGTCCCAGACTCAATGCAAGGAAGGAAACCGAGTTTGCAAGAGTCCCTATAATCAGCAGTGGGTGGGCTGAGAGAGCGCGTTTGCGTCTGCAGCCAATCAGAGGGATCCTCCGGTAGCCCGGAGAGAAACAGACTCGAGCAGGACTGTCAACCGGATCGACCTGAGCGCATGACAGGTAAAGCGAGCCCTTTATGTCTGGCCCTTTGTGGAGACGCGTTAATGTGTGATCCTCCCCTTCCCGTCTACACCCCGTGAACATGAATTAGGCGCACAGCACGGATGCAAAGAGGATGGGTTTAAAAAAGAAAAAAAATCCAACCCATCAGTGATCAGTGGGCACTCCTGTTTTGTTTTTTAAAGAAAACCGAGAAAAAGATCAAATAAAATACAAACATATTCAGCCATTCATTCATTCATTCATTCATTCATTCATTCATTTTTGACGTAAATACTAAAAAAAAATGCTGCTTTGCTTAGAAAAAACTTGTCTTAGTGATTTTAAAAGTATTCAGATATGATCTTCCTCGTTTTTACACCGCTATGTTTCCACGTGTGCTGGTTTACACAGTCACCTAAAAAGTGAAAGCTCACTGGGTTGATCTCAAGAGGAGCCAAAGGTTCCCTGGGGGCAGCGACAGGAAATGCAACCGGCATAAAAATCTGTCCAAAACAAAACAGGCAAAGCTGCCTGCTGTGCCGACGCCTTTGGAATAAAAGGGAGAACCCGAAAATAGCTTTAATGCAGAGTCTATTCTGACCTACTGGATATATAAGATGTTTCCTTATCCAGTAGAGGGAGGCTTCAATGTCTCACATCCACTTATGGAAGTTGCATAATGGGTCCGGACTGAGGGGCAAAAAGTTCTTGAACTTAAACAGTTAACTAAGCTCCAGCACCTCAGTGAAGTCAAACATATACAAGACACATTCTGCTTTAAGATAGTGAGTCTTTGTGTGTCAGATCTCATTAGCTCAACAGATTCAGTGGTGCTTTTTGGTCCTGTTCAGCCATCGTCATGTCTTTCAGAGAGGGAGTTCTGATGAACAGTGGTGCAGATTACTGGCTGAATGAAGTATAACATTCTGTGAATCCTGTGCTTCATTGCTGCCGCCACATTACTATTGGGCAACCATGTCCCGGACGCATGTATATGGAGGCTGGGCGTCTGACCACTGCTAAAACAATTAGAACTTTCTAAATTATCAGCATATTTTTAAAGAGATTCAGTTTGGTGTTTTATTTCTATTAGCAGTTTCTGATTTCCCATGGTTACCTAACTGATTTTTTCTTGGTCCCTCACTTGTTGGTGGTGTTTAACCATGTGCTTTAGTCCTGCTTTAGTCTAATGTAATAACCTAGGGTCTGTGTGCACAGAGGTCTCTGGCTGGGCCAGCATAACTGATAAAGTGATGTGGTTTTGTTTCTTGTAACACAGGAAAGAGGTCACATTTGAAGACATTCCTTTGTGTAAAATGCACGGAAACTCTTAATCATGCATTTATCACATCTCTGCATTGGAATTTTGTTGTTTTTTTGTAAGTTCCTGGTTGACACCACAGAAATGCACCACGACAGTAAACTTGTGAAATCAGCCCACTAAACGCAACCCTTCACTTCTTGTGAATTGTGAATCAGATGTGTTTTTTCAGTATATTTGTTATGGTAAAGAGCAGCTTGTAAGTCTTTTTTTTTTCTTTTGAGTCATGCATAATATTTCTTGGAAATGTACTTTTGATTTGACATGTTTTGCGAAACATAAAGGCTAAAATTTAGATGAAAAAGTGCATTTGAAGCAGAGCTCTTACGCTTTTTTTGTGAACATGCATCATATTACATCACACTAGGAAGTTGTCTCTGTCCCTGTAGTAATTTGATGAGTTGGCGGGGCAGTGAGTTGGTGTTTTTTAATCGGAGTTTCATCATGGTGAATTATGTGTATGTGCAGATTGGACAAACCCGGGCCTTACAGGACTTTGATTCCACAGTTTTCTGATAGGAAAAGGAAAAGAGCTTTTTTTCTCTGTGCAGATGAAGCAAGGGGTGATATTGATTCATTGTCTTAAAAAAATATTGGAAATTAGCTGTTATTCTGCTGTTTTCTCTTCCATAAAGACATGTCACTTTGTATTGTTGATCGACAACAGCTGATCCTCTCATTAATTTTGTTTAGAGATGCCTTAATACGCTATTAAATTGTCAGTTTTGTTAAACTGAAACACGTTAGAGGCAAATTCACATTATTGTTTAGCAAAACAACATTAGACAACATTAGCTAGGGTTGGTAATTTTCCAGTGTGCACTGATTTAAACTATTAACGTCTTTAGAGACTTCATACTTCCTGTAGCTTCATCTTCCCCAGCCTCATTCCCACGTGTTACATTATGGTCAAGCCCTGTGTTTCTTACTCTGTAATAAATATTGTTTGAAGTGTTATTTTAGTGCATATGTAAGCATTTTTTCTGCATAATCTAGTTATTTCAAGCTGCTGTTTAAGGTATAGTTGGGTCTGTTCTTCCAAAAAATTTTCACAAGACAGTGCTGATATGTCAACACAGGCAAGCAGGGCATCCCATGGTGTCTGGAATCAAGCTTTAGCATCCTCCTGATGCTCTGTCAGTTTCAGTATTGGTTTAACATGAAGAACTTCAAAGACTTCATTAATCTGATTGCAAAACAATCCCATGTCACGCCAAAAAGATGCCACTTAGATGGATGGGGGCAACGTCAATGCAAGAGTGATATCAGATAAGTTTATCAGCTTGATGCCAGATCGACCGAAACATAATGGAGCAAGAATTTGAGTATGTGTATTCGCGGGTTTCAATGCCATTTGGGCTTGTGTGTAAAAACTGCAATGGAGGAGACATGAAACAACATGTAAGAAAACATTTTTCACATTTTTTTCCATTTCATCTGGAACTGCAGATCAACTATTTCTCTTTTAACCCTCTGTGGTCTAACTCTTAATCAGTGACTGTCCAAGCCTTAGTCCCAAACTTAGAGACATGCAGAAAGTACTTTTGATACTATAGTTTGGGCAATGTAAATAGTTGTGAATTCTTGTCAGTGATTCCACTCTAGTCCTAGACTTGGGAGAACACAAGTCATGAGTGGGTGGCTGAAGTTCAGGGGGTAGAGCGAGCAGGTCATCTACTGATCAGAAGGTTGGTGGACTGGCTGTTCCAGTCTGCATGCCAAATATCCTTGGACAAGATACGACAACTTGCTCTCCAACGCCTCCATCAGAGTATGAATGTATCTGAATGTTAGAAATATAACAAAAAAATGATAGATAGCACTTAAGTGAAAAAAGTGCTTGTGAGTATCATTGTGAATGAGTCATGTTATATAAAGCACTTTGATTGCTCCTGGTATAAAAGCATTACATAGGAATTAGCCCTTTTACCATATGAAGTTACAGTGTGTAAAATCCCACCAGTAGATGTCAGTAGCTGTGTCAATAGGAGTGGTGGTTTCTTAAAGCTACTGTGAGTAGAACTGGTTGTAGTACAGATGAATGTGGCTTCTCCTTCTTCTGCTGAAAGGGATCCAGGCAAATCCATATGAATGTGGCGCCATGTAGGATGTCATCACGGGAATCACAGTCAGAATCACGTTTATTGGCCATGTATGTGCGCAAACTCATACAAGGAATTTGGTTCCGATAGATGGTGACTCTCAAGCACAGCAA
>NW_005187561.1:127560-129463 GCF_000239375.1 Pundamilia nyererei
GGAACTTGCACAATCGGTGGCTGACTAAATACTTTTTTGCCCCACTGTATATATAGATAGATGTATAAGTATGCACATATGCACACATACATACACAAAGGCGTATAAACCAACCCTAAATAACCAGTCTAAATCTTATATACATAAAATACAGGATGACAGAAGTGAATAAATACCACAGAATGTACATAAAGTGCAGTTGCAGTCTAGCAACTGTTTAGGAGGGAGATGGCGAGGGGAAAGAAACTGTTCCTATGACGGATGGTCCTGGTCTTCTATACCGTCTGCCAGAGGCAGCAGGTCAAAAAGTCTGTGTGCAGGGTGTGAGGGATCTGTGATGGTTTTCCCTGCCCATTTCCTGGTTCTTGAGAGGTACAGGTCCTGGATGGAGGGCAGGGGGGCGTTGAGGGATGTCTCCTGAAGTCCACTGTCATCTCTACAGTCTTAAGCGTGTTCACCTCCAGATTGTGCTGACTGCACCAGAGTACCAGCCGCTCAACTTCCTGCCGATATGCAGACTCATCACCATCCTGAATGAGGCCAATGACGGTTATGTCATCTGCAGATTTTAGGAGTTTAACAGCCGAGTTCTTGGAGGTGCATTCATTGGTGTAGAGAGAGAACAATAGTGGTGAGAGGACACATCCTTGAGGGGCACCAATACTGAGGGACCGAGTGTCAGAGGTGATCCACTGACAGATAGCTGGTGACACGCTGATCTGGGAGAGTTTCAGCATAATTAAAAAGCCAAACAGTCTAAAAGGCAGAATGACAGAATGATGTATAAAGCACTGAGAGCAGAGTTTGAATGGCTCGAAGAAGATGGGTAAGGAAATTATTGGACCAGAGTGAAAATGACAGAATTGAGTTTACGAGCATTGGAACGAGCAAACATTTCGACTGAACAACCACTGGCTGGTGGTGTTTTAATGAAGTCTAGTCATGGTTGAAAAGTAGTTCCAAAAAGAAAATTGAACCACATCATCACTTTAAATCTTCAATGTTGCCTAGACGTCATTGTTGTCCTTCTAAAAGAATTACATTCAAGAAATGGATTACACTTTCCAATGATTTGTAATTCCCAGCAGTGACAACAGCAGTGTTTTTAGATCTGGAGTTCTTTAATAGCTTAAACATCTTTTAAATTCATGCATATGTTTGTGAACAAGAAACCATTAAGTGTTTATTCTCTATTTTTAATACTTACATTGAACACATTTTTGTCTCATTCAAACATTCAGAACAGACATTCTTCCTGATTTGACCAAAACAGGCATTCCCCCTTCTTTTCCAAAAAGAACTTGCTTAGTAAAATGATTTGTTTTATCTAAAAAGCTTGTTTAAAAAAGATAGAATTTTTATGAAAATTAATTGGACACAGAAGACAGATGACAGCAAGTCTGGATTTCCACTATTGCAGCAGTGGAATAACTAATACAAAAACACAGTGTCATAGTGATTCATAAGTCTGACCACAAATATCCATAATAGGCCTTCCTGCATGAACAAACTTATTTCAAATTTCCTCTCACCATTCAGGTACTGTGACACTTACCAAAGTTGTATGAAGGGAATCAGTGTTCAGCCTTTTAATTATGTGCACCTCCTATAACAATCCAGAGTTTTGAACAGTAAATAAAAGCTTTCTACACTATCACCATTGATACAACAAAGGTCGCAATTTACAGCTGTTTGTCAAATGACATAAATGAAGCAATTCTTTTTCAGCTAGTAGTTGATACGTGTTTCTGTCATGACTTTTGAAAATATTCTCCTTCCTGATGGTGAAGTTAGATTGCTGTAATTGCTCTGAAGTTTGATGTATAATTTGTATGTGTAATTTTTCTTCTCTTTTGTACATCTAACTCATCAAATTTGTAATGATTTTTCTTCAGGTTAGATG
>NW_005187561.1:129483-133711 GCF_000239375.1 Pundamilia nyererei
GACTGAACAACCACTGGCTGGTGGTGTTTTAATGAAGTCTAGTCATGGTTGAAAAGTAGTTCCAAAAAGAAAATTGAACCACATCATCACTTTAAATCTTCAATGTTGCCTAGACGTCATTGTTGTCCTTCTAAAAGAATTACATTCAAGAAATGGATTACACTTTCCAATGATTTGTAATTCCCAGCAGTGACAACAGCAGTGTTTTTAGATCTGGAGTTCTTTAATAGCTTAAACATCTTTTAAATTCATGCATATGTTTGTGAACAAGAAACCATTAAGTGTTTATTCTCTATTTTTAATACTTACATTGAACACATTTTTGTCTCATTCAAACATTCAGAACAGACATTCTTCCTGATTTGACCAAAACAGGCATTCCCCCTTCTTTTCCAAAAAGAACTTGCTTAGTAAAATGATTTGTTTTATCTAAAAAGCTTGTTTAAAAAAGATAGAATTTTTATGAAAATTAATTGGACACAGAAGACAGATGACAGCAAGTCTGGATTTCCACTATTGCAGCAGTGGAATAACTAATACAAAAACACAGTGTCATAGTGATTCATAAGTCTGACCACAAATATCCATAATAGGCCTTCCTGCATGAACAAACTTATTTCAAATTTCCTCTCACCATTCAGGTACTGTGACACTTACCAAAGTTGTATGAAGGGAATCAGTGTTCAGCCTTTTAATTATGTGCACCTCCTATAACAATCCAGAGTTTTGAACAGTAAATAAAAGCTTTCTACACTATCACCATTGATACAACAAAGGTCGCAATTTACAGCTGTTTGTCAAATGACATAAATGAAGCAATTCTTTTTCAGCTAGTAGTTGATACGTGTTTCTGTCATGACTTTTGAAAATATTCTCCTTCCTGATGGTGAAGTTAGATTGCTGTAATTGCTCTGAAGTTTGATGTATAATTTGTATGTGTAATTTTTCTTCTCTTTTGTACATCTAACTCATCAAATTTGTAATGATTTTTCTTCAGGTTAGATGATTATTAGCACTCTCACATCTGCCAGAAGAGTCCAAAACACTTTATTTTTCGAGATTCATCCAAGAGGTCACAAAAGAACATCTAAAGAACTGTAGGCCTCGTGTTCATGATTCAACAGTAAGAAAGACACTGGGCAAAAATGACATCCATGGAAGAATCCTGAGGTGAAAAAACATCTTTAAGATCTGGAAGATGGACAGTCAAACATGGTGGTGGTAGTGTGATGGTCTGGGGTTGTTTTGCTGCTAAATTATAAAAATTTTGCAAAGAAGAATGACAAATTTACAGTTACCATAAATATTTGATTATAGTTCTTGCTGCCAAGGGTGATACAACCACTTATTAGGTTTATGGGGCAATCACTTTCTCACACAGGGCTAGGTGAGTTTAGATAGCTTCTTTCCCCTAATAAATGACATCAGCTTTTATAATCTACATTTTGTATTTACTCTGATTATTTTTTGTCTAATATTAAACTTTGTTTGATTATCTGAAACATTTGTGTGTGCCAGACAAAGAAGAAGAAGAAAACAGGAGTCGGGCAATTGCTTTTTCACAGCACTACATAGTGGTGTTGAAGAAAGAGAGTAAACACAAGTTCTAAAATGTCAAACTATTTATTTAAAGCTATATTAATCGATTTTTAGCCACACAGTGACTGTGACACTTGCTTTGCAGACCACATTTACAACATATATTCCACATCTAGCAGTGACAGATGAATGCTAACATTTACTTTGGGTCCTGTTTCTGACCACCCAATGAATGAAAGGCCAATATTAGCTCTGTTTTGGTTTCAAAAACTCAGAGGGTAATATTTGTCTACCTAGCTATTACATGTATCACTCTATTTACCCGCCTGTTACTAACTTAGCTCTGGACATGTTACTTTGTCAAAGCTTTTTTTTTTCCTAAAAAAGCTCATTCAAGCTGGTAACTCGATAAGCATTGGAGGAATGAATCACAACACGAGCACTATGGGCCTAAAACCCAAACATTAACTGGCAAATTGCTCTCCTATTTTTTCCTTTCCGAGCATCCACTTCTACCATTAAACATAGTTTATGATACACTTCTAACACTCAGTGTTGATTACTGCAGCTTTCAGTGACTGAAAAAGTGATTCTACAGTTTGCGCATCGTCTAGCTGTGGAAATGCCAAGCAATGTCACTTTAGCTATGCATCTAAAAAAAAATATGAGAATGCTATTAATTCCTCTTCGTGCTCTATTATAATCCACTTGCAACAGCGTTCTCTAAAAACATGCACAATGGGATAATGGTATATGCTACGGTTGGACCACCTCATTAAGGCTGTGTGTCCACAGACGGTCCAGTGGTTATATATCGTGGTTGTTGCAGCATCTAAACACGGCAGTGGCTCCTGTTAGCCCAGAGGGTGACCTCCCTAACCTCTCCTGTTTTCCTAGTGCCAGCAGAACAACACTGTAGTATTTGAAAACCCAGCAGAAAACGAGCCTCCTTTAGGAACATTAGTTATTTTAGGCACCAGTAGTGACAATAGAAGGGAAGGGGTGGTTGTAGTAGGTTGGACGCGTTTGCGAAATCCAAGTTCTGGGTGCCAGAGGAGTTCATGGGAGAAGGCTGGCTTTTTCATATGTGCCCACACACCCCCATGTTCCCTTCACCCCCCCACGCTCAAACCATCAAACCATGGCGCTACAATCATTTAATACTCCATCATTATTGGGCTGTCTAACTTCATAAAACCACACACATGATTTTGGTTATGTTGTAGTGTAACCACATTCCCCCCTCTCTTACTATTACTCTTGTTTTTACGATGCTTGTATAGAACTGCCTCTGTTGATGTTTTGCTTCTGAAATGTAGCACAAGGACTGGAGTTTCTCCTGATGCTGCGTCAGAGCAAAACCAGCAGCGACGTAGACTTCACCTACGAGACCTTTCGAACCCCGTGTCAGGGCTCCAGCAACCTCCCACACTTGGCTGGCCGTCGACTGCTCTTGGTATCGGCTCTGTGGTATAAAGTGCTCATCTCTCAGTCAGGGGCTCATTAATACACCGTGAGAACCTGTGTTTAGCTGTGGGTTTCCTGTGCCCTCAGCAATTTCCTCCAGGAGTCACAAGCTCGCCGCTGCAGTAGAGAAACAGCAGTATTCAGGTTAACATGTGTTTGTTTGGACTGTAAGCCCACACTTTTATTCATGTTGGTCTGGTTCTCAAGTGCGCGTGCACATGCATGAATGTGTGTTTGAGTGATATCCATACCCCTGTGTTTTGCTATGTAAGCCTACAGCCACAGAGTGGATTTGGATGCTCTTTCAGATGCTGAAAGACGGCCAAAAGCCCCGTAGCTGCTACAAAGAAGAAGAAAAATGAGAGGAAACATGAATGAGAGACAAAGAGAGGAAGAGAAAGAGAAACCCAAAAGTGCCAATACAACTGCATGCAAAGATAAAACTTGAGACGGGGTGTTTACCTTTGCCACCAGCCAACTCTTACATTGTTATGAGCAACTCATTATCTCTGGTTTTAAGTGCATTACTAGTAAAACGTGTCTGTATACTCACTATGATGCTGAACTCTGCAACCTCACACTTTTTTGTGAAACTGTGACGTCGGCAACTTATCCCATTGGAGGGAAGGGTCATGGGTTAAAGTGCAGGGTTCAGAAAGTGCAGGACTGTGGAGTCACAGTGAGCAGGGTCTGGTCAATATGGTTCTGCCCATTGCTATTTCAACTTCAAAGCAACCAGAAAGATTCCACTGGATTCAGCCTGTTTTTCAAACCAGAAGGGTAGAAATGCATAAATTAGAAAAGCCAGATATGAGGAAATGGTTGCACTGCTGCCTGGCATAAATATCTGATGGCACGCATCCTGAGCACAGCTGTTGTAGTAGGATTTGATTGACAACAACTTATCTTCTCGAGGTCATTCAGACTTTAGAGAGACCCTGAACACCAAGGATATAACAAGGCTGGATTTTTCCACTGTTTATTTTTTGGGCTCTTTTATCTGATCGAGAGACTGCTCTTTAAGACACACGAAGAGCAAAGAATTGTCTCTTTCCCCTCACTCCCACATCCTCTGTGGTAAGAAGGTCACTCCAAGTCTGCAATAAAACACACACACATGGACACAGTCAAACACACACACATTGCCTTTCTGATTGCTTTGCTCGTAGCTCAAGAACTTCTTGGGCTGCCGCCTCCATAGCAACCCCAGTGTTTACACCCC
>NW_005187561.1:133734-143506 GCF_000239375.1 Pundamilia nyererei
CACATCACACCAGGCTGTGGTTTTATCAAAACTACATATTTGAAAAGAAAATTGGAGTGATGATCAGCCCAAACAGGGATATTCCAGACCATTAGGCAGATCCTGTTTCAGTTGATGTGAGTGGGCTGGGGAGTGTGGGAGAGTCGGGGTAAAGACTTAGCAGACTATAAGAGCAGGCACTTCTGCACTGTGTGGAGGGAAACACTAAAATGACAAGCGACACCAGCAGAATCTGCAGCACAGATCAATGCACAGCAAAGTGTTATTTATTTTAAAGTGTTTCATGAATGAAGCATTGCCACTTAAAGGTAGGCGTATTTATAGCTATTATAAATATGTTCCAGAGGGTACCAACAGCAGACAGTTGTGACAGTGCAATTCAGATCATGTTATGGACTAAAAAAGTAATGTATCAAGCAATGTCAAAAATTAAAGTAATTAAATAACATACTACATTACTTTTAGGAAAAGTGATGAGCAGAGTGTAATACGCTGCTTTTTTGCCACTGCAAATGTGTAACAAGAGAAAACAAACCGGTCTGTGAAACAAACCTCCCATAGAATCAACAAAAATTCATAAGGACAGAAAAACCCAGATGGAGCCTTCATGCTTTGTCAGGAGAGGAAAGCCAATGCCAAAATGATTTTCAAAGACCAGTAATTATCTATGATACAGACACTAGCACTCCTAAATGCTTTCATCCTGAGCTGCTTCCACTTTCCTGCCCTGCCTCCATCTTTCATCCCAGCTCTCAGTCTTAAATGTCAACAGTTTTCTTTTCTAAACAGAGATACCAGTGGAGTATTTTCCAGTGAAAATACGAAAAGAAATGGCACTGGTCATGATTTTTGATCGACATAAAGATTAGCCTGTATTTATCAGGTATGGTCACATTGAATTTCAATAAAAGACAGAACCACTTTCTAGTTAGCAAAATGCAACAATTGATCAGAATAATTAAATAAATATGGTAGATAAATGGGTGCAGTAGTAAGTTAAGATTAATAAAACACCTACACATCCGTGATATGCATCTCCTATTCCACCACACCCCAAAGGAGCTCTGTCGGATTGCGATTATGGTGACTGTGGAGGCCATCTGAGCATGGTGAACTCATTGCTGTCTTCAAGAAACCAGTTTGAGATGATTTGAGTGGCATTATTGATGTTATGCAGCTGGAAGCAGCCATTAGAAGGTGGGTACACTGTGGTCATAAAGAGGTGGATATGGGCAGAAACTGCTAAGGTGGTTGTGGCGTTTAAACATTACCCAACTGGTACTAAGTCTGCCAAAAAAATATTAACCACACTATTGCACCACTACTGCCAGCCTCAGACTCTGATATTTCTTTAGCTGTGGGTCAGTTTAAGCAGTACTTTTTTACTCTAACTGAGCACTTTTTACTACAAGTTTCTGAAATGCTCAGACCAGCTTGTCTTGTATGGGCACAACACCTTTCTTCCACATTCTGATGCTCGAGTTGATCTTCCACAGGCCATCTTGACCATGTCTTCATGCCTAAATGCATTGAGTTGCTGTCATGTGAACTGAGGTAGCTAACAACATAGCTGGTGAGTATAAAACTTTGAAAAAAATAAAATATGATTCCACTATTTAACATCAGGTAATGAGCTCTAAGCTCATAAGCTTAAATTTGATCTTCACAGTTAATGCAATGTAATATTCCTGTATAACATTAGCCAGTATTTTATTAATGTTAGCCTTAAGGTAAGGTGGTTTCTTTATTTAAATGTCTAGTCATGTTGGTATACTTAACAGTAATGCTAGCTAGAGAACTGTCTAACCTGCCATGATAAGCATTAACTATTATGCTTATTATTATAATGTAGTCAGGTGGTTAGTATAAGCCGATAAAGAGTGGGAGTGGGGGAACAATGGGATCTAGTGGAGCTGTGTAGCATGGAAAAATGACTCAGTTCTAAATATCTCCCAAGACTGGTTTGTTGATTTGGTAGATTTGTTTCATATTGGACAGGGACTACAAGGCTTTCTCTTTGAGTATTTGGCCAGCTTTATTCTAAAACATATTAGCTGATGTTACATGACTTACTGCCATGGCTGCTCTCCAACCAAGCCCAGTCATTTAGGAATTTGGCAAGCGATGCTAAAGAATCTAAACTGATGATCATTATCTTTGACCTAAACTGACAGTGAGCCCATCCTGTACTAAGCCAAATGAGTCCATTAATGTAAACTTTTCCATAATACTGGAAATGTTATAATTCCATAGCTAGCATATGTTTATACTGTCCAGTATTCTCACACAGCCTTTAAATCATCATCACCATTTGGTATGTGAGTATCTTATAAATTAGTAACTTCAACAAGATATCAATACAGATCTACAGTCTGATTAATGATGTGACTCATTGTAAGCTTTGTCTAGATCTGTAATGATAAAAGGGAATTTGCTGCTGCGCCCTGAAATTTGAAAATTAAGAACAGGCTCTTCTTTTGCCCTATATTTCTTCCATCTTTCTCCAGATTGCCAGTAGTTGCAGCAAGCACTTTTAGTTTCAGTGGGAAGGTATTAAAACAATCATGGTAGGACTCACACTGACTGCAATCACTCTCAGACAGATTGACAAGAGTTTGCGGTCTAATTTATAAACAGAGCCAGATTGCCAACATGCTGCAATCAGTCTGAGTCGCAGTGCTATATTGCTAAATAAGTGCCTGTCATTTTGCACATTTGAATAATCTTGCAGGAATTACTTCACTGTCTATGGAGGAATTTATAAATTTCTTTGTGATTTCCACTGATTTCTCGCAGTTCATTGAATTATCATAATGAGATTTCCTGTTTTTGCAAACTTTCATGTAACTGACAATAATTTTGGCAGCTAGTAAGTGATAATAGTTGAATTGTTGCATTTGATATTTAGCATAGACCTCCCTCCATAACTAAATGCAATCACAAATTTATTGATATAAAACATTTTGAGATATTTGAATAAATTGTTGAAGACGGTAAAAAGTAATGCAAAAATGAAGCATAAACAGCAAAACTGACATTTTGGATGTTCGCTAGAACTTTCTTGATCTCCAAACCACATCTCTCTTGCAAAGCAATCCAACACAATAAAAGATCAACTGCCAGTCTGGCTGCAGTCGAGTTAAGCTCAGAAGGGGTGGAGGAAGACAATGGGGGAAGAGGAAAAGCACCGATGTGCACCAGCCGTGACATCAGCATGAGACAACTTTTATTCATTTGGCCATTTTGCAAGGCTCTCCCAGACTTGACCTTCACTTCCTCTCTGTGGTCATCAGAGTGGCTCAGCTTTGCCACAGCAAACTGTTATCTCCAGGGTAAGGTGTGTATTCGGAACTCCCCGAGGCCATCAGGAAGGAAGATATGATTTGTCAAGATGTTTCCCATTCGTGTGTTGTCTTTCAAAGCTGAACTTGTGCTCACTACTGAGTCAATACAGCAGTGGGTGTGAACTGACAGAAAATGAGGAGAGACACAACAGCAGATGAAGCAACACCTCTTAGATTAACACTGAAAACCTGCTCCTGCTGTTTTCCTTTCCTCCAAAGTGGGAACAACGATGTGTAGTGTGCATGTGCAGTTGTGAGGTGTTTGTTGTTTTTATGAGTCAGACAGACTTACTACTCGTCTTCACAGATAATATCTAATTTTATTTACCATGTTACCAGGTCCACACAGAGCTCCAGCGGCTGTTTTCAATCTTCAACGAGTCAAAACAGAGCTATCGGTTTGGGAAACACCGGCGGCCCCTCTTGACTATGATATTTCCCCTCCACCCAAGGTCTGCTCTGTCTGCTCATTTTCAGATAAACACTCAATTCCAACATGATTCAGCTGTTCCTTCTGACATAAACTCTTATCTCTCGCTGTTCCCCCCTCTCTCTTTCATAATTGTCTCCATCCCTTCGCTCCCACGCTGATTGTTTTCATTCTGCCAAGGTCTGAGGTGCCCTGGGAGTTGATGTGCCGGAGTTATTGTCCAGCTTATGCACACACACACTCATAGTTACAGCATCACTGTGTGGTCACTCCTGGAAATAAGCAGACAATAGCAGGGAAATGTCATGGGTAGTGTTGTGCTCACGTTTTGAAAAATGAACATTTCAAACTCCCTGGCAGTGACTCCATGGGATCTTTCATTAGTTGTGACCTTAGTCATGAAGTCAAAAGAATTAAAGAGGTCTGCCGCAATTTGTGTTACCATGACATCAGCAAAAACATCACAGCAGGATATCCAATATGTTTTACAGGATATCCAATATGTTTACAAGGCTGCCAAGTTTCATTTATCAATGGGAGTCAGATGGTGGGGGCTGGGAGTGGTGTGTGTGCATGGGGAGGTGTTGGAGCTTTGCAGTACTTTAACTGCAAAATTGTGAGCAAAATTCAACCTTAGTGTGATTTAATATAAAACTGTGACTGTGCTGAAAAGTAAAGATTGTGATACACCATCTCTGCATAAAGTCATGAATAATTTATAGAGTAACCACTGCTGTGCCATGTTGCTTTCTTGCACAGGATCCTTTTAGGTCACCCTGTGAAGATGTAGGTATTTCATAAAATTAGAAAATGATATTACCCTCTTAAAGAGGTTTCCGAAGGGGTCACCAGAGCAGATAGATCCCTGTGGTTATTATGCTCTCGCTAACACAACTTTCCCATTATAGGAAAGTCATTATGGGACTGTAGGGTGGCTTGTTCCCCCTGAGGCAAGGTTTAGGTTGTGTCTCAGAATGACTGTTTCTGGATTTTTCATGTAAGTCTAACGTGTTATCACTACACAGTAATCAAATGCACTCAATTAGCTTATCAAAATCAGATGGTTTGCCAGTTTGCAGGTCAGAATGGAGATGTTTGGCCATAATACACATTATCATGTCTGGAGGAAACTAAATACAACATATCAGCACAAGAACTGTGAAGCACGGTGGTGGAGAGATCCAGATTTAGGCCTGTTTTTGCAGCGACTGGGCACCTAGCAGGCACTGAGTTGACCATGAACACATCTGTATAACAGAGCTGAAGCAGCTAAAGCTTCACCAATATTAGGTCATGCACCAGAACAATGATCCCAAGCACAGCAGCGAATCTACAACAGAATGTCTGAAAGAAAACGATCCAGGTGACATTATGGATCAGTCAAAATCCAGATACCTACCTTACTGAAATGCTGTGGCTGGACCTTTAGAGAGCTGCAAATACACAAACCTCTATAAACTGAAGAAAGGACAAGAAAGAAAGTAGAGTGTGCCAAAAGTCCTCCACAGTGATATGAGAGTCATGCAGAAAGTGATTACTTCAAGTTACTGCTGCTACAGGTGGTTCAACAAGCTACTGAATCACAGGTTGTAGATGGAAAACACTGAAATAAGTGAAGTATTTGCTATGTGAGTCAAAATAATTGTGAAAAACTAATACTTTACATCTTCTTCAAAATCAGTTCAAACAGTAACAAACAATGAGAAGAAGCTCATTGCCCACCATAAAGAAGGTGTTGAAGTATGAGAAAATATATTAATTCCAATACAGGTGGTGGCTGTATGTAGACAGGTGCAAGCAAGTGGTGTGCAATGTAAATAGTTTGAATGGGCCTCTTTCAGACATCCAGTAGAAAAGCTGCAATAAGATCCAAATGATTACATCTTCCAATCCATAAACATTTTCAGTATTACACTTGGATTCTGAGCTTTTTGGATAGCAAGACTGCAACCTCCGCCTAAAAACAATTGATCTCACGATCCAGGAGAAAATTAATTTCTGAATTATCATGTCAGAATCTGTTGAAATGCCTCATTGCTCTCCAGCGTGACCTTAGACCCACCTCAGTGATTCAGCTTCTTGGCCCATTAGGCAAGCACACCTATTAGTCCATGGTGATGAAAGAAAGAGCAGATGCATCAATAAGAAAAAAGACTGAAGTAAACAAAAGACTAGATGATGTAGCTGGTTTTCCCCTTTCCAGCACAAAGCCTAGTACAGTATATCATGGATTCCATGGGTCTGAGTCAAACGTACCCCCTCCTCTCCCCTCATCCAGTGGACTCTCCCAACAACCCAGCCGTTTGTTGCTGTTGAGAGGGAAGTGATGTCAGTGAATTACAAGTCGACACAGTGGGGGGAACCCGAGAGGATGCACCCAGCCAGAACCCTGCCTATATGATGTCAGAGACTGTGTGTGTGTCAGACATCAGCCCACACTACTGTGGAACAGACAGAGGGTATTATGGTACTGGGCTCCTGTCTGTCTCCCTACATTGCTGAGTGATTATATTCTACACAGTAACTGCTATACATATTGCTACGCTGACAACATTGTGCGTGTGTGTGTGTGTGTGTGTGTGTGTGTGTGTGTGTGTGTGTGTGTGTGTGTGTGTGCACTTCTCAGAACAGATTAATAAAAGCATCTGATTTTCTGCTTTTGTGTCAGAATGACATTCCTGCGGCCTCATCTCTGTTGTAATCTATGATTGAGGTTTTTGTGGTCATGTTTTAGCATGAGTCTTATCCGTAACCAAGTTTCATCCCAGCTGCATGTGGTCACCTTAAACTGACGCATTGTACGTAAGAATAATGTGTGTCACCTAACCATGGTGTTGCTTTCTCACATATCCAGTACATAAACCAATAACATTTCTATAGCTTCCACTGTCAAGAAGAGAAAGAAAGGGTTTAAAATGTTATAAGTAGGATAATATTAACAGGCATACTGTGAAATGGTGGTGTTAATCTACATGGGTTTTTGTACTGTTAAATTAATTTAAAAAAAATCTATGGATTAATTCATCTTGACTTATTCATGAAGTAAAATCAGGCATCCCAGACACAGACTGCATTAAAAACATGCAGGCATAGATAAATGGCTGAAACTATTGCTAATGCGTAATGATTAGCAAAACAAATCATGACAAACACCTGTAAGGTAAATTTAAATGTAACGAATGAACAGATACTTAAATCGCTAAAACGTGTTGATGAAGTATGTTGATGAAGCCTTTTATGTACAAGATGGGGTGGGATCACATCAGGGATCGCCTCTGAGCTCCGTCTTGCTTGTGATGGTGATGGACAGGCTGGCTGATGAGTTCAGGAAGGAGTCTTCGTGGACTATGATGTTTGCAGATGGTATTGTGATCTGTAGTGAGAGTAGGGAGGAGGTGGAGGAGAGCAGAGGAATGAAAAAAAATACATGTGAAAGAATGAGAGGGAGGCAGGTAGGAAAGTGAAGTTGTAAAGAGCAGAGGGCCTTAAGGTAGATGAGTTTAAATTACAGGGAACAACGGGCAGTGCACACGAGAGGTGAAGAAGAGAACGCAGGCAGGGTGGAGTAGGTGGAGACAAGTGTTAGGGCTGATATGTGACAGAGGGATAGCAACAAGAGCGAAAGGGAAGGTTCACAAGATGGTAGTGAGACCTGCATAACAAAAACTTAAGACTTAAGTCAGATTGAGATCCTTTGAAATTTCATGTTCCAATAAGCCAAAATTCCTCCAAAAGGATATGAAAGAGTTCTTTTTCAAATTGCAGTTATTGATGCAAAGGGTGGCACAACCACCCATTAGGTTTATGGGGCAATGAGTTTTTCACCTAGGACTAGGTAGGTTTGGATTGCTTTTTTTGCCCTAATAAATACAATCATAATTTGACAGCTGCATTTTGTGTTTATTCACCTTATTTTTGTCTAATATTGAAATTTGTTTGATGATCTGAAATATTAGGAGTAATAGAAAGGCATGTCACTTCTAATATAGGAAGGATGCTGTCTTTCTCAGTATGCCATCTCTCTCTCTTTTTTTTTTTTTACCCCCATACAGTTATTCCCTAATTTCAAGAAACCTCCTGGAAATGACATCACTCAGTCAGGTCACCCACAAGCTGAGCAGCCCATATGTTTCTATGGTTGGTCTAAGAGCCTCTTGTTGTCTGTCAGTAGGCTTGCCAACACTCAAGAGATCAAAGATGTGCTTGTCAGACGCATTCCTCTCCCTATCTATCACGATAAAGCCTGCAATTAGGTATTCCCACCTTCCCTCCTCCTTCTCTCTTTCGTCTTTTTTCTTCCTCTGTGTCAGACAGACATCTCCATTCATCTGCTGCTAAGAGAGCTGTATCCTGACAGGCTCTGGCCATTGTACCAAACATTACCCAATTATCCATGTGTGTGTGGTACGATCTAATCGCACAGCAACAATGGTTGTTTTGTGCTGCCGTATCCAGGCATAACCATGAACTGTTATTGAAGCCATCATTCAATAGATACACAGCCCTTCTGTTTTCTTTGAGACATGCAGCACAGATAATGAGGAGGAGGAGAGCTGCCTCGCCTAGTAAAGTGACACCTTTATTTTAGGTCTGGAGGAAGCTGCAGTTTAACAGCAGTAAAGGTTGTCATCAGTGAGAAACTCACCCTTAATCAGCATCCAAGAAATGCTTTTCATCCAAGTGCTTGAAACAAATTGGTAAGGTGCTTTGCTGACAGTGAGATTGTTTTTTGATTTTAAATGATTAGTTGCAGCTTGGAAAAACAAAAAAGGTTCTGTGGCGCAGTGGTTAATGTAGTCAGCCTAGGTTTAAACGATCCCCAGTTCAACACCTGGAAGAGACACGAGCGGACTCCTGCTAGCAAACTGCTAGTGCTGGTCCCAAGCTCAGATATACAGGAAGGATATCTGGTCAAAGATTGTTTGCAGTGTGGTTCTTGAGGAATTACTTCTATTAAAGTGGGTTTCCATTTTTTTGGTGCCACAAGCTGTTGAAGTTAACAAATAGAGGGTGGAAATTGCAGGGACCCCCCCTTCAGATAAAATAACATTGAAATTAAAGTTCTCATGCTAATTCTAGATGTAGAACAATACATCGTGACATTATTTAAGACAAAAAAAATTTACAACACGAGTAAAGAGCATAATGGCTGCATGTTTCTACCAAAAAAATATGTTCATTTCCTTTTCGGAAAACTGGCAGACTTTACCTGTAATACCTGTAATACAACACTTCAGCAATGTGAAACGATACTCTGCGTGCTGATACACGGATGTGTTCTCACCATTAAGACATTAATCAAAACAAAAACAAAACTAGAGCACATGAAAAAGCTTTATTGTCACACCAAGCTTTGACAAATAAATGTATAGTTTCTGATTTCAAGCTTAGAATGTGCAAACTATTTAGCAATGCCACTGGGAGAACAAGTAGTGAACTCACTGTTATAGGACTTATTATAATTTATTAAATATCTTTGTTTGGCAGGAAGGATCTTACAAGGAAGCAGGAAAATACACAAGTGAGAAGTAGTAAGGTACAACTCTCGAATCATTTTTGTTGTTTTTTTTCCTTGTACAAACGCCCCAAAATAAGAGTTAAAGAGGGAGGCAGAAAACAACAATGGGAACGAGTGTAACAAAAACAGATTTTACAGCATCTGCTTCTAAACAGCAGTCTCAGCGGGTTCAGATTCAGCTTTCACAAACACGACAACATTAGCGCTACTGTAGGTCATGTGGGGTGAGCAGGAATGTAAAGTAGATCAAGAATGAAAATAAAAGAAGAGGGGCCGGGTGCTGGGAAAAACCTGGGAAAGTCCTACAAACTAGGCAGTCACATCAGGAGAGAATCTATACAGTGAAGCACTCAAGTGTCTGTGACTTTTAATACATTCCTTTAATGTAAACCAATATATATACTGTCCCTCACCTCTCAGGTTAATACTTCAATGTGTGATTTCTGCTCCCATTTTTATTTATTTATTTATATATATATA
>NW_005187561.1:143526-182229 GCF_000239375.1 Pundamilia nyererei
TTCCATTGTTTTTTTTCTTCTATTAATATTGTAATGTGTAAACAATTCATACAGAACAAACACCTTTAAGATTATATGACCATATGGCAGCCTAGAGATTTAAGCAGGAACAAAGAAGGCATCTGCAGAGGCCTCTAGCATACTGTGAGGCAGTGTGGACACACATGAATCACTGCTGCACCATTACTGTAGGCCAGCACAAGGAGGAGAGTAACAATGTTAAGCTTTAAAAGTTAGATTGAGCCATGCAGGCGAACACCACCGACAACACGTAGTTTTATAATAATACATGTGAGACTGTGGTATATTACAGTGTTTCAAACTTAAATTTGACGACCTTGCAGCATCATGTCATCCTTCAGTCCCTCATTAGGGGAAAAACAGAACATAACAAAAAAAAACCAAACAAACAACAACAACAACAACAACAACAACAACAATAAATAAATACAAACATCCAAATGTATCCCATTAATTTGTAGATTGATTTTAGGTCCACAGAGGAGGGATAGGAAACGCCCAGTCTCTCCTCAGGCTAAGTCCAAAAAGGGGGGGGGGAAGAAAAAAAAAAAAAGTGCTTCTCAGCAAGTAGCTGGTAGTGCTGTGCATGTGGGGGCTGGTGAGTAATGAGGGTGTGTGTGTGTTGCACCGATGAGGTGGGGGTAGGGGGGCAGGTTACTGTACGGAAGTTGTGGTATTCATACTCGTCGACTCCTCGAGGTGACTGTGGAGTGTGGGTGACAGAATGTGTGAGTCCAGGCCTGAGCTACGCAGATGTTGCTAGCCTGCGGTTTTACGACGTGCAGACAGAGCCGGTGTCTTTAATTACTCAACGATCTGCTATCTGCGTCACTGGATCTTCCCCAAGACTGGACGAGGGCCACTGACACAGCTGACCGCCATACGCAATTAACTACTGAACTGCAGAGGGTGATCAGTCACCCGGCTTAGTAGCGGTAAGCCAAAGTGACCATTTCCTCCACAAGTAAAAGCAGCATTTCATGTTGGATTAGATACTCTACCTTCAAAAAAATAAGGCATATTTATATTTACATCTATAAAAAGAAATAGAAAAATAATCCTTGTACATACATACAAAGATTATTTTTTCTTTTCTTTTTTAATAAATCCTCACTATGACTCATTCTCCTCTTTAATATTTTACTAAGTATGACAACCAAGTAGATTGCTACTAGAAGAAGCAGGGTTACAGTATTAGGTAAAACTCTTATTTATTCTGTGGCCAAATAAATTTGCTCATGATCATCATTGCAAAAATGACGGCACAGTTCATTAAACTAAAGAGGTGGGCTTAACAGAGTTTTATCAACCTCTCTGTATGGCAGCGTAGTGAATCATTTAGAGAAAAGCTAAATGTATTTACTGCAGCACAACTCTAGTGGATCAAGACAGTAACGGAATTGTGTTCATATATTTGTGTGGATGCTGTAAAGCATCCCATCCACCCAGTCCTCAGACTGGGAGGCCTGGGTTCAAATCTTGCTAATGGCAACAATTCTTTCAGTTAACAGTTAAACATTTTTAACTCTTTTCAACAGAAATTTTATCTTCTTCACCCCCTTTCAGCACAAATCCCAACTTTTTCAGCTGTTTTCAGAAAAAAAAACTATTTTCAGCAGAAATTCTGCTCATTCACCTATTTTCAGCAGAATTTTCAGCCTTTTCACCTCTTATCAGCACAAATCTCAGCATCTTCTGCTCATTTTAGCAGAATTGTCAGTTTCTCCATCTCTTTTTTGTGAGAACGAGTTTGGGTCAGTGAGATGAGTAGCCGCCTTGAGGCCAGGAGGGCCAGGTTTGAATCCTGCTCATGGCAACAGTTCACCTCTTTTCAGCAAAGATTTCTACTTCTTCAGCTGTTTTCAGCAGAATTTTCAGTTTCTTCACCACCATACAATTTTTGCAACTTTTCATCTTTTTCAGCTATTTTCAGCAGACAGCTTTAGCGTTACAGCATCCACACAGCATTTTTGCAGGAAATGCAAATTTTTCTCTTGAATTGGTTCTAATAATCAAAATGTGTTTGTGTGTGCATATGTGCGCGTGTACAGTTGGTCTCTCAACATGTGGAAATACCACCAGAGAGGTGAGGTGTGGGTGTGATGACATCATCCACCCAGCAGCTGTGGGGATTCCCAGTCTGTCTTTTCTCCCAACACACTGCATCTCCCTCTGGAAACACACCGGGTGGGTCTTCCCCCACTTATTGTAGCTTAAGCACAGCAAGGTGTGAGGCCTTCGATTCAAGAGTGTAGGCGAGCAAAGGAGACACCTCATTAAATCAACACAGGTTACACATACAGGCCTGATAACTGATGAAACTGCAGCAACAAAACAGAAACTGGGGAGGAGGAAAAAAAAACCAAAAAAAAAACAAAAAAAACAACGGGAAAAGATGGCATGCCATACACGCAACACGCAATGCAACACACGTGCTGCCCACATTTGTGAGAGGGAGTTCAGATTTATGGGGCTCACAGAGGTTGCAAAGCCCTGTTTGGAAATAATGAGAGGAGAGCAAGGAGGGAAAAAAGCAGAGGCCTTAGGTGCGCTCCAGAAGCCACTGGAAGAGGGAGATGCAGTGAGGTTCTTTGCTGGCCTCAAGTGCCTCTTCTCTGGCCTCGGGCTGACTGTGGCTCACATCACAGTAGCGCAGCAGCATGTGCAGCAGCTCACCCACCTTCCACTTCCTCTCTCGAAGCCTCTGGACTACCACTGGGAGCTGAAAGGACACATTGATTATACAGTAATCTCAAGGCATTTATCTTGTATTGAAAAGACTTCATAATATTAGAAAGAGCAAATGCTTGGCAATGTGAGGGAGGAAGAACTCCCTCATTTTGTGGAGTGACAGGAAAAAGGAGAGATAGCGAGCAACAAACTGAACAAAACAGAACTTACAGGAGAGAGTAAATAAAAGTTAATGAGATGCAATAGTGGCATAAAAACAGAGTGTGAAATGTGGGGATTGAAGGAGAATTGCTGAGCGCAGCATGGGAAGTCCCCAAGCAGCCCAAGCCTACTGCAGCACAACTAAGGGGGATGTTCAGGGTCACCTGAACCACAGTAAGCTGGGTTTGTAGAGAGGGACTCTGTGTCCTAAATCTAAACTGGGACCTGGTTTCATGGGAGGCCTGACAACTGAAGGCTCTGCCTTCCATTCTACAGGGTGGGCCATTTATATGGATACACCATAATAAAATGGGAATGGTTGGCAATATTAAAGTCCTGTTTATGGCACATTAGTATATGTGAGGGGGCAAACTCCTCAAGATGGGTGGTGACCATGGTGGCCATTTAGAAGTCTTGGATACAACTTTTGTTTTTTGTTTTTTTTCAATAGGAAGAGGGCCATGTGACACATCAAACTTATTGGTAATGTCACAAGAAAAACAATGGTGTGCTTGGTTTCAACGTAACGTTATTCTTTTATGAGTTATTTACAAGTTTCTCTTTGTTCACAGCCATTGACATGTCGAAGAGGTTAACACGTGAGGAGCGGATCGAAATTGTGTTGATATCTGGTGAACGCAGTAACCGGGTCATTGCAGCAGATTTCAATGCAAGACACCCTACGAGACCACCCATCTCCCATGCTACAGTTAGCAAACTGCTTGCTAAGTTTCGTGAAACTGGTTCAGTGTTGGATTTGCCAAAATGTGGACGCAGGAAAACTGTCACTAATGAAGAAACATCAGTGGCTGTCCTAGCTTCATTCAGCAGGAGCCCACAGCGTAGCACTCGCTGCATGTCACTGGAGAGTGGCATTAATCGAACATCCCTTCGGCGGATATTAGCTACTCACAAATGGCACCCTTACAAACTCCAGCTACTGCAGCATCTCAGCGAGGATGACCCAGATTGGCGCACAGAATTTGCAGAATGGGCAAAACAGTTCAGTGATGAGGCAAACTTTTATGTGAATGGTGAAGTTAACAAACAAAACACCGCTATTGGTCTGACACTAACCCACATTGAATGGATCCCTCCGAGACTGTTGGAACAACAAAAGTGATGGTTTGGTGTGGTATATGGGGTACATCGATAGTGGGTCCATTCTTCATCAATGGAAACCTCAAGGCCACTGGATATTTGAAACTGCTACATGATGATGTGTTTCCCTCTTTATGCACTGAAGCTGGCACCACCACATTATGGGTGCCAGGTCCGAGCATTCCTAGATGAACAGTTTCCTAGAAAGTGGATTGGTCGTCGTGGGCCAGTTGAATGGCCCCCAAGGTCTCCCGATCTGACCCCCTTAGATTTTTATCTTTGGGGTCATCTGAAGGCAATTGTCTATGGTGTGAAGATACGAGATGTGCAGCACCTGAAACTACGGATACTGGATGCCTGTGCTGGCATTTCTCCTGCGGTGTTGCTATTAGTGTGTGAAGAGTGGGAGAAGAGGGTTGCATTGACAATCCAACACAATGGGCAGCACATTGAACACATTTTATAAGTGGTCAGAAACTTGTAAATAACTCATGAAAGAATAAAGTTACGTTGAAACCAAGTACACCATTGTTTTTCTTGTGACATTACCAATAAGTTTGATGTGTCACATGGCCCTCTTCCTATTGAAAAAATAAAAGTTGTATCCAAGATGGCCGACTTCTAAATGGCCACCATGGTCACCACCCATCTGGAGGAGTTTGCCCCTCACATATACTAATGTGCCACAAACAGGACTTTAATATCACCAACCATTCCCATGTTATTACGGTGTATCCATATAAATGGCCCACCCTGTACTTTCAGAATCTTTAGGATTTCCTTACAAGCTGACTACTGAAGTAGTAGTGAAAGGGTGTTAGTTAATACTTCTTCCTGCCTGGGGAAAAAAGGAACTCAAAAATTCTCTGAATATAACCTAAGCAGAGAGCTGTGCTTCAAAAAAATAAAATAAAACAATAATAATAATAATAATAATAATAATAATAATAACAATAACAACAACAACAACAACAACAACAACAACAACAATAATAATAATAATAATACAGTTAAATTAGAATTGTAAGGGTTTGAAATTAAACATGATGTAATGTAATCATGTTTACTAAAGTAAATGTAATGCCTAAAAAGTCATTGTAACACACTCCTGAAACACGAAACTCTTGAATGCTTGTACCGTTCCCAAGTTGAAACACACTTAAGCCCCTTTTCCATTAGTATCTACTCGGATTGACTCTCCACGGCTCACCACGACTCGACTCAGATCGACTGGTTTTCCATTAAAATAGAGTACGATCAATCTGCTGCTCGATCTGTGGCTTTTTGTCAGACTTGTTTCTTTGTAGCGATTTATGTTCTCATGACCCATCGAGTGATGCCAATGACCAGGCCAATCGGTGGCATGCAGTCTGACGATGTCACATTTTAGTATGTGTTGCTTGGAACCCCGGCCGAGAAGGTACTATTTTATTACTTAGTACCAGGTACTATGACCTAATGGAAACCTGAAAACTGTGGCAAGTCAATCAGAGTAGGTACTAATAGAAAAGGGGCTCATTTTAATATGTGTAGGTCACATATCCATACACTGGCGTTATTTGACCAAAATCCATCAAATAAAGCAAAGAGAATCTCATCCCAGTAGCAGATGTTTTGCTGTATTATTATAATATTACAGTGTTAAATGTTTGAGATTGTGCTTTTGTTCAAAAACAGGGTTTTTAAATAAGAAAAACAAAAAAAGCAAAAAGAGTAAAATTAGTATATGAACATTGCACATGGCCATATTTAAACATCAGGATCTGTATCACCCCACAATTTTACTGGCTGTGCAGGCTTTGGAAATTGTATAACAATATATACCATTAAGTTTTGTCAGTTAACAGCGATGACTATGACCTTTACTGAAATGCAGAAAACAGGAACAAACTGGTGAAATTACTGGTGATTTTTCCAAAGAAAAATCTACAGCTCAATCGTCACAGTAGCTGGTGCTTCTCAGCTGTTTGTCTCCATAGCAAAGCACAGTATGGTGGGAACCAGCACAGAACTTTACAGGATTGTTGACCTTCAAAACAGACAATCACGGAAAGAATGACTTCTTTCACTGAAGCGACATGACGTGGCTTAAAAAGAGTTTTAGTGCTGACTAATGAAGACCACAGAGGGAACCTGTTTGTGAGGAATATAGCCACAATCACCTGCTGCAGTTCTCTGTCAGGACTTAGCTGGATCTGAGGGATATCGGCCATGGAGGCTGCCAGCCACTGTAGCATGCTCCTGAGCTGGGGGTCTAGGGTGACGTGCTTAGGGCCACTCCCAGGATCTCTGACATCTGAGTTTGCTATGACAAGCACAGTCCTGGGAGTTTGCACTTGAGTCCTGTCCACACAGAGTGTCCCTGCAGCACAGAGAAAAAAGATTCACTCAGCCGTCAGCCACACCTTTTCAGTTTTCTAGCGCTCCTTCTTTAGAACACTATGTCCTGATCTGCTCAAACCCAGGTTTCCATAGCACAGCAAACACAATAAGGGGACCCCTTTAAGTGGAGGCAATTGTAGTCTGAGACATACAGAAGACAGAGCGACTGATGGAGTGCATGCATGAGTATTAGTGTGGCTGAATGTGGGGGTGGTTAAATCCCCGGCAACAATACAGACTAACACAGTCAGCTGGAATCCAACTGTGTCTCGGACAGCAAAGAGCAAGAGCACAATTTTTTTTTTTTTCCATTAGATGTCCCAAAAACTCCAAACATTAACCTGTAGCACTGCCACAGTCTACTTAAAAACATTAAAGAAAGAAAGATGCTGCAGGCAATAAAACGTGCTTACCACTTGATTCCTCTTTGACCTCAGCCTCCTTGTCCTCTGTATTGTCACTGTTGGATGAGAAACGCCACACAGGGTAGTAAGAAGACAGAACAGGTCGGACACACAAGGATGCATGCAAAGATATAGAAATGGCAATAAGCACACTAAAGCTAATAGCCTTTGACAAAAGCAAAGCACACAAACACTGCAATCAAAGCAATTCTGATCAAAAGACGTCTTAGACACGGTGATGCCGTATATCTTTCCTGAATTCCTGTAAATTGACTTTTCTGATCAGGTGTCTTTTGTCAGTTAATGCGCAGTGACGAAGAGGAGATCTTGATCAGTGTGAAAGTTGATTTTTCCCTTCTGAAAAGCTACTTGATATCCATTCTGTCAATTGTGCAAATATTTGCTGTGTGACGTGCCAGCAGGTAAACAGTCATTTCACCACTTTATAAGGTTGTTAATCACAGGCCTGTTGACACAGCCCACAGCTACAGACACTCAGGCTCTGCACGTTAGGATATAAGGATATCATTTTCTTTTCAGAAAGGAAAACCGTTTAAGGTGTTTCACTGTTTGAGACTGCAAAGGAGCGACGGCACTGAAAAAGTAGGGAGAGGAGGCGAACTAAGAAGGAGGGCGATAAAGCTATGCACTCAAAATATATATGGGCATCAATGGAGGTGCCTGAACAGTATAAACCTATAGGTGTGGAGTACTTCCTAGTTAGAAAATCTTTGTGTGTCTGTCTACTTGAGGTTTCACTCACACAATGCATGAATCAAACCTTTTTCCCTCCATTTTAACATCTCTTGAATTCTTTAAAAAGAACTAAACCACAAAATGTGACTCTGTGAGAAATCTGCCACCTGTTGGTAGCCACAAAACTGCTATTTACTACGCTCAACATCAAGTAACTGTGGGTGTGAGCAACATATATAAAAATAGCTTATTATTAAAACAAAACTCTATAATGTTAATAAACTGAATTTAAAAAAATACTTTTAGTAGTTTATTATTATTAACACGCAACTGAATATTAATTAGATCACAAAGAAATTATTAACCAATAATCGTCTTGGGATTTATTACCACTAAAACAGTACGGAAACTTATTAAATATTTTATGAATGCTAGTCATTATATACTGACATTATATTCTGTTACTATAAACATATTATTTCTAGACAGAAGAAATTACAATATATTATACATTTTACACCACTGTAAGCTGATGAAAACTACACTAACCAAAATCAAAGTAAAAGCACAATTGCTAATATAAGAACTAATACAAAATGCAAATCTGTAAGTCAACCTTGTGCTCTGCTTTAATCAGCAAGACACATCAATGTGGATTCAGAATAGCTTTAAGTTATCCTTTCTTCTTTTTTCTGACCTGTAACACCTTTGTTTAACTAAAAGTTTTGACATGTTTCATATTGAAAAATCTGTTGCACTTTTGATATAATCTTGGAAGCCATCAGGCTTTAGTTGATGTTATGACTATCAAAATGCACAAACCTGTGAATATTTATTGCCAGCTCTGATCATGGACTAATAAGGGAATGACAAGATGCAGAGATACTCTGTTCTCAGAGGTCTCAAATATCAAACAGACCGGCTATGTTAATATATCCGGTCAAATAATATCTTATAAAAGGACAACTGAATGTGTTAGCTTTTTAGATTTTCAATACAGCCGTTCAGTGGTAGCACCTAGAGCTGAAATGATACTGGAATTTTCTAAAAGCACATTTTGAGTTGAAGCTGCTAAACAAGCTGAAAGAAAATCCATTCATCAGCCTGAGAAAGGAAGACTAAATAAATGATTGGTAGTACTGTCAGTTGGGTAGTACATGGCAATACATCTTTGCATTTTTTTCCACACTGCATCAAATTGAAGTTGATTACGTCAATTAAGCATCATGTGGTGGAGGGTGGTTCCTTATTTATTAATTTTTTTTGCTGGGAGTTTTAGAACCCTATTAGTTAGGGTGCTTACTCTTTAAAATACCAGAATAGGGAGGATGGAGTAGATTTAAGTTTATTAGACTGATCAGTATTGCTGAACTATGAAATATTTTGGGTGCATACTGTATTTTTGTGGGGTTTTTTGTTGTTTTTTTTAACTTGAGTATGAACTTATATACAAAATATTTAAAAAAAAAACAGTTTTGTTGATTAAAAAACACTATCGGATTCATATTGGTATCGGCTGATATCCAAATTTATGATATTGGTATCAGACATAAAAAAGTGGTATCGTGCCATCTCTAGTTGCAACAGCTGCAAGACTGATATATGCAGCCACCTCTAAACATCCACCATGTCTACTACCTGTTTAAGATTAGCTTTAGGTTTCCCTTTGTATGACATTTCCAACTATTTTACATATCCTTACAGTTTCATGAATCACTTACATTCATGAAACGGCAAAACACAAAGTAAGACAGATTGCTACCTCAAAGTTTGGGGAGAGACCCCGCCCTAGTCTAAAAAGGTTGGGTATCTTCGGATTTTGTTCACAAGAAAAAAAAGTATGTGGGGTGTGAGAGAAACAGGTAAACTGGCGCACCAGCCACAGAGCTTTTGATCTACATTTTAACTCTCACTTACAATCATGAGCTCTGGGTGGTCACTGAAAAAATAATGTTAGGAAAGAAGCAAGAAAAATGAGTTTAGGCTTGGCGAAAAGACTGGCTGAGGAGCTTGGACATCCAGAAGGAGCCCAGAGTACTCCCAATGCTTAAGGCAGGTGAGGTGTTTTGGGTATTTGATCAAGGTGCCTTGAGGCTTAACTTAGAGGTTTTCCAGGGACACCCAAGTAGGAGGAGACCACAGGGTATATCTAGAATTCACTAGCTTGGGTCTATCTCGGGATTTTCCAAAAGGAAACCTGCTCTGTGACTAGACTTTAGATAAGTGGGGGGGAAAATGGATGCCCGGTCATAATGCATGCAAGACACTTAATTTGAAAGTTAATATATTATAGTTTCTAAAACTATGAAATTAAATGAAAAATAACCCTCCACGTTGTTCTTCAGGGACTGGTTGGCTGTTCAGAGGTAATACAACATGGACAAAATAATAACACTACATATTTCCCACAAAGACAAAAAATTGCATGCAAGCAATGCAGAACCAACAAAACTTAAGCAACACATTGCATGCTAAGATTAGCATCAACAAGCATTTGCCATGTCAAGCCTATTAATGTTTAAAGCTCAAGTATGGTCATGTTAGGGGGCTGGTGGTTCCTAGTATGAGACAAAGTATAAATCAGAATATTGTAGAGTGGCAGTTTAAATCATTTTCATATGATGAAGAAAGATTTTCCACTGGTGGATCTATCACATACTTCAGTACTTTGTGGTGCTTTCATAGCAAATTCAGTTCATTCTTTGTCACATTCTAGGTAAACCCCCATGTCTTGTGTGCATTTCTTTTCCAAGGATAGCCATGCCAATCGGGTGCTGACCAACCTGTCAGAGGGGGAGAATGACAAGTGCTCTTCACACGCCTCCCCCTCCAGGCCCAGACTGCTCCAGCTACTGCTATTCCCATTACTGCAGGACACAGAAGGCAGGTAACACACCGCTGTAACACTGACACAGTAAGTGGCTAACACAGAGAGCTACCAAAATGCAACAAAAGATCAGGATGTAATAAGCAGTTTCATCACATTTGCTATAAGAGCTTACTGTCATGTATCGTCAATAAACAACACGGAGGTGGATGACCATTTCTGGTAATCCTTTAAATGTCAGGTGAGGTTGAAAAAACAGAGGAGGATTCTTCAAATGATGCAGGTTTTTTCCACTGTACACCTCCCTGAATCAGCTTTAATGTTGACTGGGCCCATTTGTTGCTAAAGTCCTGAAATGTGAGATCATTACATTTTTGTTCTCACATAATCTCGTTAATCATGTGGCTTCCAGCGGGACAACCAGCTGGCAACAGAAGCATAACAACATACACTCTCGCTATAATTAGTGAATGATTAGCCTTGCTGGCTGGAACCTGCATACTGTGGCATGCTATAGCCTAACTAAAAGGGAGAGATGTTTCTGATATCTAAAAATACCTCTATTAATCTGCATTACCTCAGCGGCAGGTGTGGTCTGAATGGCATACTGAGAGGTGATTCATCTAGTCAGTCAGCCTGATCTCTGTCTCGCTAAACTCATAAAGGAATTTTCCCCCCGTTATTTCATCTGCTGAGCGGAAATAGTAGCAGCAGGCCTTTGAAATGTCTTATGAATTACACATGGTGGACTTTGTTCCAGTAGAAACAGCACTTGAAGAGAGGTGAGCACTTAAAGACACACCTTTAGAAAATATTATGACACATTAACTTTGCCCTGATGGCCAAAATAACTTAATGCTAACACAATATGCTCTTTTAGCATGTTGGGAACAAACCCATTGTCAGGTTTGCTTCCATAGAGATATCAACCCCTGCCAGAACTGTCAACAGCCCATTTCCCAGAGACTTTATCAGACTCACTCACTTTTTTTTTCTTTTGTAAATTGACACACACAAACATAGGTCATGTCCATCCAAGACAAGAAGACCAAATCGGTCATGCCTACAACTACTTAGAACTTGGTAACATAGACAGTAATCTAAAATACTTATCCTTTAGCCCTCACATATAATGCAACATAAATCAGAGAAAACTTGCACTCTGGCAGTCAAGTTTAAATGATTTTGGAAAAACATACAATCTGCACTGTCTTTGGGAAACCTTACATCTACAATGAACTGCAGAAAAGACTCCTAAAATGGCTCCAACGGGAGCAAAAAACCCTCCAAAAAAACCCCCAAAAACATAAAGTGACACAGTATGATCAAAGTATAACCTCAGGCTTTAAATTCTGAACCCAAACCAATTAAGAACAATAGATTACATTCAATGTCTTCTGCTTGGACATTAACAGACTGTCCATTCTGAAACAACTAAATACAGAAACATATGATAGATAACCTGATGAAAAAAAGGATACTACTTGCTGTGACAAAAGAAATGGTAGCAGCTGTCACAAAAACATGAAAAAACATTTTACTGCATACCCACATGTAGACTGATACTGCATACAAGACATGCAGTATCAGTCTGTACCAAGCAGAGCTGCAACGACTATAAAAATTATTTGACGTGGAATTTTATTGTTAACAGTTTCATATGCTAATAAATGTGTTGTAACTGCAATACACTACAGGAAACTGTGGGGGCAGTATTGCCTATATCGTCTGCCAAGACTAGACAATACTGAAGAAGAATGTAGCACAAACAGCAAAACAGGAGGACTGAAGAAAATAGAAACTGAGATTTTAAACATTTTGAAAGCATTCCACAGAAAACAAAGTTCAATGCAGATTGTGCAAACCGGTGCTTTCCTTCCACGACAGCACTAAAACGCCGGCACCCTGGAGCAGTAAGGTCAGTTAGTGTTAGTGAGTCACAGTTGTTGCTCATTCCAGCCTTGTGTAGGCCCACAATCTTGTCCTTGACATCATTGGAAAGCTCTTTAGTCTTGGCCATGGTGCAGAGTTTGGAACATGAAAAATAAATAAGTATTTATGTTCATGTTTGTACAGCAAGGTTTATTTCAGCTTACCTGTCGGAAACTTCTCAGGATGATGCTTGCACCATTTCAGTTTTGTTAGCTAAACAGTGAAATGCAATAATAAACCATTAAAGAGCTCCACTGTCTACTAATTTTTGGGGGGTTTTTCTCCCATATTAATATTAGCATTTATTCTGAGTAGTAAACCTCTTCCATTTAACGTTAGGTAATTAAATGTGGGTTAAATCATATACAAAATAATTGGTACTGAACATTACACCATCTGAGAAATAATGATGTTTTCAGTGTATCGGCAACCAGCAACAATCAAAGTTCCTAGAATGTGCTGTGCGTCGCATTTTGTCGCGCCTCGTTTACCTTCTATCAAAAAAGGGAATTTTTGACAAAGTCTGGAGACAGACCCTCAGCTTTGAAAAATGGGCTTAAAATGTTCCTTTTTAATGCTTACAGGATCAAGGAACCCTGAACCACCCCTTAGTTATGCTTCTATAGTATCAGACTACTGGGAGATTTCCCATAATACAGTAAGCAGTTTATAAAGCATAATTTGGTCTCTATCAAGTTCTTTTCTGTTTCTCTTTTCTTGATTGCTTCTGCTTGTGGTTCCGCTTATCCTTTACAGGGCCGCAGGGGGGCTGGAGCCTATCCAGCCTATCCTACAACATGCATCACACACAGAAAGACTCCAACCTGATGATGGAATTGAGCTTAGGACATTTTTGCTGTGAGGCAACTGTGCTAACCACTGTGCCACTGGCATATGTTAAAACAGGCACAAAGGATCTATTAGTCTGGGATCTGGTGGTGATCATGAGGGTTATTGGGAGCTGCAGAGACTTCTGTGTCATTACACATTCAAGGTATAACAACACACAAAGACAGTTACTGGCAATGTCACCTCAAGGAGCACAAACTGGGTGATTTCAACCATAAAGTCAAAATCTGCATGTCTGCTTTCCAACTAAGCTAATCATGAAACCCACGACACACAGCTATGATCACTTTGTTCTCAGACTTGTTGTGGTTGCTATAGTTGCTAACCCAACCACCAGCTGGTTCTTATGTGACATTAGAGTTCCTATTGTGGGTGTGAATGCAAAACAGGAAAAAAAAAAAACAACCAAACCTTTAATTCTCAAGGGGAGCGCCCCCGTATGTAGTTTATTTACTCTCAAGGATCCTTCAGATGTTTTAGTGAAAGTGCCTTAGGTAGATGTTTTATTGCCACAAACAAAAGCTTGAAGCTAAAAATCATCCAAAGGAAAAAATCTTTATATGTTAGTGTGTGTGTCCACTCCATGAATCACAATCTGATTCTTTCTTTCAAATTCTGGTTAAAAAGCTGTGCATAAATAAGTGTATAATAAGGAATGCACTACAAATGTTCTCAGACCCCATTCTAACGTATATTTTAAAGCACCAAGTTGGACTGTGCTCTAGAGGTGATAGATATAAAGTTAGGTGTGTTTACCTGTCGCTGAGGTGGAGGAAGCTGCTGTTATCATCTGGGTGCTCATCTTCAAAGCTCAGGTTAGACCAGCTTCCCAGGCTGTCATCTCCAACACTCAGCTGCTGGGACACAGTGGACTCAGTGGTTTCCCTACCTGAAGCACTAAATACAAAGAAACCAAAGGAGAGAGAAAGGAAAAAAAGCCTCAATAACAATGCAAATAGTCACATGTCAGTGCAGTAAAACTGGGAAAATAAAACATTAAAATGTTTGTCAAAAGAAGTGAAACAAAGCTGATTATAGGTTACAACACATGTTTATGGCCTGGCCATTGATTAAACGTATGCATGGAATGAATTTCGGGGCAAACAAACACTCTTCCTGATGTGAACTGGGAAGTGTGTACCTGGTAAGGGCAGCCTGGCATATGTTGGACAGGGCTGATGTCATGATCTCAGCAGTGAGGCTCTCGGCGTAGCTGGTGCCATCATGGCCGATCCCGCTGTCAGCATTAAGGCTGGTGTTGCTCAGCTCGCGCTTTGCTGTATCCATTGCCATGGACACCATCTCCTCTGCAAATGCCACCCTGTGGTCCAGGTCGATGTGGATTTTTGGAATCTCCAGACTAGAGAGCACTCTTGCTTGACAGTCTCCTCCCCTTTTCCTCCTCTGCAGCACAGGTTGGTAGTGGTGCCTGCTGTGCTTGCTGCAGTATGGACACTCCTGGACTTGACAGCAACAACATGGCCTCTCCCCCATTGTCCGGACCAGAACTGGGCCCTCAGACAACCTCTGTGTGTGAGTGTGTCTGTCATGGTCTTGGTACTCCCGTGATGAATGGCCAACTGAAGCCACGCTTATCTTCAGCGTGTCATCCACTATTTTCCTGGCATAATGCTCAATGACTTGCATCACCTTGCTACTGTAACCTTGATCGTAGAGACTCCCTGTGCTGTGGTAGTGCTTGCTCTTACCCTCCTTGGATAACAGAGGGCAGGAGAAGGAGTTCCTGATGAGATTCTCTGCCATGTCTTCCAGTTTGGATTTTTTATAAAGACAGGAGTCAGTGAAAGACTTTGGCAGCCGTACAGAGGAGAGATGGAGCTTGCGTGTGACATCACAGGTGATATTATATGCTAAAGATTCAGCAAAGTGGACTAGATCCATGTACTCCCTCTTACTCTGCTCTTCAGAGTCCCTGCAACAACACTGGGTGTTTCTATCCATCTCTGTTCGATCCTTGGCTGATGACGTTTTACTACTACAAGACGATTTCCATTCATCTGGCAGAGACTTAGAGGAGCGAAGACGTGCACTAGAGGATCTCTGCTTTATTTTACGACTGGCGTGAGCCAAGCCAAGTTTTATAGAACGATAAGCCAAACGGCTTGCATACTGGTCCAGGACTAACTCCCTACTCCCCCCTTCCTTTTTCAGCACCCTAATGAGGTAGCCGGCATACTCATCTGTCACGCTCTCACAGCTGGGATACTCAGAGGATAGACCAGAGCTGGAGCTAGACACAGTGCTCGAAGCAGAGGTGGAAGACTGGGAGACCGAGGCAATCAGGTCATTGGACCACTGCTCAGCCAGCCTTCCTAACCTCCAGTCTCTGCTCTGATCTGTACCGGGTTGAGAGTGATGTCTGTGGTGGTAATGCAAACATTCGGAGCTAGATCTGTCCCAGCTTCTTCTTCTGAGAGCTCTGTGATACGGGCACTGCTGTCCAGAGCTCACCATCCTCTTCACATCACTAATTACCTCTCCCGCCACTTCTCCTGCATACACCCACAATGAGTTGAGGGTCTGCTCTGAAAACTGAGCCACACTGTCTCTCCTCTTCTCACTGCCCTGGTTCATCTCTCCCTGCTCCTCTTCCGCCCCTCCTAGGGTGTCCATCTCTGTTGCCATCGAGACTATGTGGCACGCCAACCGCTCAGCATAGTGGAGAGCTTCCTTGTTGGACATTACGCGAGCGCACATCGGGCTGGGTGTGTGTCGGCCGCCCCCTCTCTCTGAACATGTGTTAATGACTCCAACACCGCCTTCTTCTGCCGGTTCTTCCTCCTCTTCTTCCTCATTTCCATCAGCCTCCTCAGACAGAGATCTCATCAGTTTGAGCATAAACTCTGCCTTGTCTGCATCTGGGATGGTGTCTTTTGGTCCCGGGCCCAGCTCAGGCTGATAGTGAGGGGTTGGAGGTGGTGTTGCAGGGGAAAATTCTTTAGCCAGCTTGCTTTTCAGCTTTTTGGAGAACTGCTTTATCTGTCTCTCCTTGGACACCTCACTGGGCTGCTGGGGGGTGGACGGAGGAGTACCAGGAGTCGCAGCAGACTTCTGTCCAGAGTTTGGAGCTGAATCATCCACAGTAGCGGATATCCTCCTTTGTCCACCCGTCTCATTACCCGGCACTTCCAAAGTATTCATCATCACAGGATGCGTTTCAGACACACCCCTGGTCCTGGGGCCTCGCTCACATCGGTAACTCCCCTGGTTTAGAGTGCCTGTCTGAAAGGAAATGGGAGGATTATTTTCTTGTCCCATAGGGCCACCTAGCCTAACATGCCCAGAATCTGTATAGTCATATCTAAAACTTTCCCTGACAACTCCTTGCTTTGAAGGGGAATCCAGAGCATCGTAAGAGTCCCTGCGGCTCCTGATTGTCTTTGTGAGGAAGTCAGCACAGTCGCCAAAACCCTTCTTCATTTTAGAGGCAGTTATTAGCTCACAAGCCTCAGTTACTATCATATCCACCATGTTGCCAGAGAAGTTTTGGAATGAAGACTGTTTTTGGGAGGGCTCTCCTGCTGGTAGAGAGGTCTGAGTTCCATGACTGTAAAGGGCTGTTAGTGGAGACGTGGCATTGTCAGAGGATGACACAGTTGATCTTTTGGGGCTGGTCGGTGGGGTATGTGACAAGCTAGACCTCTGCTGAGTGGTCTCCTCGGAATCCTGGAGGTTGGAGAGGGCGTGCCCTGCTTGGGGCACAGGAATACAGCTGGCCATTCCTGATACAGTGAACAGGGCTTTCTTCACAGTACAAGAAGCATCCTCCGCTGGGACCGCTACACTTAAAACCTGCTGGTTAGCAAAGGTGCTGCAGGTATGAGTGCAGGTGTTATCTGCACTGACATAACAGATGTTGTCCACAGACACACTTATAGCTGCTTGGCTTGTGAAGGCAACATCTGCCTGAGAGAGCTCTATGAAGGCCTCCTGGATGACAGACTCAGAAAGGTCTGAAGCATAGGAGGACACCACCACCTCCTCCTCTTCTTCCTCCTCTTGCCCATGGCCAAAAGACCAATCACTTGGGGTGAGAGGCGTTGAGGGGTGGGAGAACTGACATACTTCCATTATACCTTCAAAAACAAGCTCTTCAGCCAGATCAGCAGCAAAACGTGATACAGTGCTGTGGAAAATCTGCTTCTTCACAGTCAGGAACTCTTTGAGCGCTGCGGACACGGCCTCTCCAACCAAGAAAGTGGCCAGCCCGTTGATTGCTCGCTCCTTCAGTACATATGCACGTCGCATGCCAATCTCATGGAAGGCCATTTGAAATACTGAGGAGGTAAGTCGAGCAGCTAGGTGGCACAAGGTGGTGGTGCAGGAGGACACCCCTTTTTGGAGGTCTCGCAAAGCGCTGCCCAAGCTCATTTCCACAAGGTCACTGGCAAACCTCTGAATACCATCTTTCAGAGACTGGGATTTCTTCTGCAGCTTGGCCACCGTCACAGTCTCCTGTATTTCTGAGAGTTTCATCAGGTATCCTGAAGGGTTCTTAAATTCCTTGTGGCAGACACAGGAGAGATTCTTGTTGTCACTGATGTCGACAGCAGACTGGTAGCCACAGACAGATCCGAGAATTTCTTTGGACAGACTGCTAGCAAAGTCTGAGTAGGTCTTATACAAAGAACAGAGATCCTGAGGTTTACGTAGCTCAGAGTCATCTTGTCCATCCGCCTCTGTATTCCAGAAGTATTCCAGTGGCCCGCTGGAGTCCACCAGGGGACTGAAGGCAGAGGAGCTCAAAGGACTGAAGAGGGGACCACCGTTCTCCTCAGAGGGAGTCTGTACAGGCCGAGGGGAATCCGGCACCTCAGAGGGAATTGAGTAAGGAGAGCCTGGTTTCAGGGGCGTGGGTTTTTTCACATTGGCTGGGAGAGTGGGCTGATCAAAGCGGTGAGGATTCATTCCCTTGGTTGAGCAGCCCCTAGAAACATATTTTAAAGATGATGTACTTATGCCAGATTCATCAGCCTCTTTCTGTGCTGCTGGGACACTAATCGCATCCAGAGGCAGAGTAAGAGTACAGCTCTCAGAGTTGAGCTCATCCAGGTCATCAAACTGGTCAAAGCTGTCAAAAAACTCACTAACTTCGGAATCTGAGTCTTCAACTCGCTCTCTGGGCCCCCCTGGCACTTGAGGAATGTCCAGTTTGGCCAGCAGGCTCTTCTGGTAGCCCACTTCATCCAGGAAAATGATAGGGCTGGGGCTGGAACAGTCTGACTCTTCTGATTCACTGACATGAATCAAAGGTGAGGGGAGACGAGCTCCAGGACTGCAGTAAGTCCACTGGGATTCCACACCCGATGACCTCTGCACTGTGACAGATACGTCAGGACCAGATCTGTGTTTGGCTGAATACTTCTTCGAAGACGAGCTTATGATAACGCGGGAGCCTGATAATTCCTTTTTTCTCTTGTGGGCTGGGACTGTCTGTGAAGCCACATCACGCCTTTTAAAATGACTAAATGGAGCTGCAGCTGTGGAGATGGACATGAAGGAGAAAGAGGAGAAAAGTGGTTAGATGCAACAATTGCAAAGAGGGGATTATAAGATGATTTTCCACAGTGCTCATGGCACTGTGGAAAAATAACAGACAAGTAAAACTAGTAAATAGCTAATTAGTGCCATCTAGCAGTGAACTGAAACCATTTACATTCTAGAGACGTTTTAATTAAAGTTTGCACAGATTATGACAGCATAGTGCTGCGGATGGAAAAAATACATATTACATTATTCTTGTAAGATTCTAATTGTTTCACATTAAATCACAATATTAATAATTCTATGCAAGTCTTTCCATAGGGCTAGATGTGTTGAGAATGTAGAAAAAATGATAACTATGACCTTGAGCACAATTTGTGCTCAAGATATGTTTGATTAATTTCCGACCAATGCTGAAGGAGAGGCAGGGTACACCCTGGACAGGTCACCACTCTGTCGCAGGACTAATCCGGAGAGAAAGACAACCTTCCACACTTACATTCACACCTCTGGCTGATTTGAACCCTACATTTCAAAACAATATGCAAAATAACAAATAATCTACTCTTAGGCTGTATTATCAAAAATGAAATATCTGCCACGGCACTAGAGCTTTTAAACAAACTGTATTTTACATTTTGCTGTATAATGTCACTTTTTTCCTCCAAAGTTTGAGGGCAAAAACCTTCAAGTATTTTCAGATTTGAGTATTTTCAAGTATTCAACTATCCTGCCAGTCTCAGTCTGTGTGTGCGCGCGCGGACGTGTGTGTGTGTGTGTGTGTGTGTGTCAGGCCTGCTAATCTCTGCCTGCTGCGAAAGTCCTCCTCAGAGGAGAGCCGACCACAGAGGCAGAAATACTTGCAAAAGAGCTTTTATTCCCCCTCAAACACCAAACAAGGTTCCAAAAAGCAGACACAGGTCCTTGTTTGGTCACACTTTTTTGGGGGGGCATCTCTGCTCTCTTCTCTCCTCTTCCCCATACTAAGCGCAACTATGGAGTTTTTTTTACCAGTTGGTGCTACTTGGAAAATATAGGAATGTCTATATTATACATGAAATTACAAGTGGTATACCACCAAGCATTATGAGAGCATTAAAATAAAAAGAAATCCTTTTCTGCACATGACTCAAAAACCAGAGGCCACTAAATGCCAATAAGCATTGGCTGCTAAACCTACAGGTATTGTCTGCTGTGTCGTCCTCCTCCAGATGTTCTAGGGCTGTGACAAAGTCATCCTCGATTGATGAGACCGACTGGTTGGTGTCGTCTTCGTCTGGCTGGTTGGGCTCAGCTGCGCCCCTCTGAAGAGCCTGAAGCTCCAGCGTATAGCGGAGACCTGCCATGTAGCACCCCAGCAGGCCCACCAAAGTTGGAACACTGGCTTGAGGGTAAACGTTGGTGCTGAAACTATTCCTCAGCACACACACTGTCTTTAACCAATACTGGAGGAAGAGGAAAATGGCATGAGAAAGGGGAATAAGGGGGAAATGAAAATTGCTGACAGCATGGTTTGGCTGGTGATTTTTCAGCTCATTTGAAGAAAATCATTTTTACCCAGCAAGCAGACAGACAGTCAAAGCAATCGCTTTTGTAAATTAAATTCACATGGGCATTTTTTTTTTTATCTCACAGGAGGAGGGAGATGGCTGGAAGTATATTGTTATGTCTGTGTCCTGATTGCAAATTGATGCATATGCAGAACGCAAAAATCCTTTAGTGCTAGCCCACTCTTTAATTCACAAAGCTGGGGCGAGAGAGCCACAGAATGAGCTGCAGGGTCTGTGTGAACCCAAACATGGCACACAGGAACAGGAAAGTGGCGGCTGCAAAAGCAACTTCTCTGTCAGCCTATCCCACACCTGTGTTTCTTTGGAAGCGTGAGAGAGACTCATACATCTGCTTACATAGCCCTCATGTGGGAAAACATTTAATCAACAACTGCTAGAACTGGATTAGCAGTTGTTAAAAATACATCTTCTTAAAATTAAACATTTACTGTGTTTGGACATGTTTCAAGTATCATTAACCCTACACATATAAATTCAGATCCCAACACATCCCGAGGACAGCAAAAGGAATGCAGCTAAGCTGGGGTCTGAATAAGCATAGTGAAGCACTGCAGTACTCTTTTAGTCAATACATTTTTAAAGACCAGAATGAGAGGCTAAAACAAAAATTTTATGCATTTAAAAAGATACAACACCAGAATGTTAAACAAGAGAAAGTGTCTGTCGTCAGTTTAGAGAGCTCCTTTTCCAATCAACTGTACTTACTGGGATAGGCAGTAAGTGCTGTACACTTACCCACTCTTATTTCCTGCTATTCTCTCCAATCACTTCTGCTTTGTTTGACATGCTGACAAAACAAATTCATTTAACACAAAAACGGTCATTCACATACCTGAGGTCCGGCATCCTTGTGCTCTGGCAGCCTGCGAGAGTCTTTGAGCAGCAGGACTTCATCGTTCTTAATGCTGTGGACGTGGAGGGACCTGAGAAGCTCACACAGCCCCCCTGACAGAGAAGACAGAGCCTGGTGGACAAGAACACTCAGAATCACCCCAGTTTGAAGGCCAAAGTGGTAACTAAAAGACCAGGATAGAACTCAGAGATTTAGTTTTTGAGTTTTGTGTCCTCTACCATCAAAGTATGACCTACTGTCCATAACTAACATGTTGTACCTGCTGGGTGACATCTTCTCCTTCACTTACATCAGGCAGACACACAAAGTGAATCTGAAAAAGCACAGCTGATGGTCAATATTGATGTGTCATGTGTTTAAACATGGCTGACCTTCACTGGTGCGTTTGTGTGACATACCTCTGTCAGCCTGGTGGCGTCTCTTGCTGGCAGCTCTAAACCAATGCCACAGAGCTCCTTTTTATTCCTGAAGAGGCTCTTCACATTCTGCGCCCCACTGTCTCGCACAGTCTGCAAACAGACATGCAGCTTTTTTTTTGTTTGTTTGTTTTAAATAGAAGTACACACTGGCCTACGGCCTCAGTGAGTATACTTTTATTCATCTCTGCACCGTGCACCGAGGAATGCAAAAAAAAGAACTTGACTGTGTGCATCTGCCTTCTCGTACACGCGCAGATCCTAAGCAATCCCATTATTTTAAAATGCCTGATAAGGTTCTACAGGACTGTGCATTTTCAAATGAAAATGAATTAACTGCATTAGAAACTACAATGAAAATCAAGCGGGGATAAGAGAGGAAATTAAATATCTTTGCAACAAAATTCTTTTAAAAAGCGCAACATATAGTTACTGAGTTTTGTACTGAAATCCAGTGGAGTCTACATAGCATTGTTGTTTGTATTTATACTTGTGTCTTCATTCCTCAACCATCACACCGACTTGAAGCTAAGAAAAAGTGAACACTTACCAAGCAGGCATCTTACTGGCAGTGATCTCCAAGGCCAGGAGGCAAAACTTTTACTAGTAACATTAAAGCAGTTCATTTATTCATTACTTAATAGACTACTAAGCAGCTGAATCTTTAAGTATATCATGTAATTTCTTAGTAGATGTATATATTAATAATCTTAATCCTCAGCATACTTAAAAAACAAAACTTTAAATACATTTTAGTGGAATAAATACTGTGCCATGCTGACTCCTCCCAGCTGTCATAGAACAAGAGGCAGGGTATGCTCTGGAGAGGTCGGCAGACTGTTGGGGGGCCAAAACTTACGCGGCTGACAACTGTTCACACTTACAATCACACACAGGAATCATCAATTAACTTAACGCCCCGCATATCTTTGAACTGTGAGAGAGAGTTGCAATGTTTGAAAGGTCATAGCCTTCATCAAACTCCTTTAATGTGCAACTAATTCTTGACTGCAAGAAAAACAACTTGATAGCGGCAAGTCAGCTGGTTTGGTTCACAGTTGAACTCAGCACCGTGAAACTCCCAGCCCACCAACTTGTTCAACATACCTTTCTGCCACTGGGCAATTCATTGGGTGGAGCCCTGAGTGTACTGCACATGTGTGCAAAATTAAATGCAAATACATCCTGACAGACAGACCTCTTTCCGCACTGAGGATCTGGACCTGATTGGGACTCCTCGAATACGGGCACAGGCATCCATAGTGACAGCTAGCTGTACGTGGCTGGTTGGCCGGCTGGCCTTTCACCTATAAGGAGTAAGAAAAGTGGATAAAAAATATGTTAAAGTGTGAAGTTCAACTTCTTTAACGACTTCTATTGTCACTTTGAATACCACAGCTAAGTCTTTTTCTATTTTAATCTACAATCCTCTGCAAGTAAAAGAGAGCAGCTCAGTGTGATCTCTCTGGTGCGCCTACATTCCACTCAACTTTCCCACCCCCCTGACCACAGCAACAATCACATGACAAAGCAATGACAGTCTCAGTGTTATTAGCAAGAAGCTATGTCCCTATCTAGTGTTGCACATAAATACAGATGCCAAAATAAGAAGCATGATGCAACAAAGTCAGTGGGCTGTGAAGATGATCGTTCCACTAACATGAATCAAGTGCCTCAAAGCAGGACTTACCTAGACTTACCCTGCTTGTGAAGCTAAGCTATTGTATTGTACTGGCAATGCTTCTTTTCTTTCTCTTTGCTATTCTTTAAACAGCCAGGCCTGCATCAAAGATCAAACAGCAAGGCAAAAGAACAGAGGGGTGTATGCGCTTAGAGCAGGACGACCACATTTGGTAAGCAGCATGAGAGCGCGAGTGATGGAAGCAAAATATTTACAGTGTACAAGAAGGAAAAGTTTCCCAAGAAATCCAAGCCTCTCCTTTGAGGTACGGGCCAAAGTGGCTAGTTGAGTCTAGACGCAGGCAGGCGGTCCTACTGATCAGCCCATCCTGCATCCTGAGAACCAGAGGGGTAGAGTGCATGCCACAGGCTTCCTCTGGTGATCCAGGACCTCCTAGCTTCGCAGCTACTGCTGCCTAAAAATCAACTATGCAGCACACCCCACTTCACTCACAACAAAAGCAGCCACAGTGATGTATATTATGGCGGTGACTAATTTGCATAAGTAGATTGTTAATCTGTTTATGTTTCATGTTTAGCTCACAGACTTGTCATTCAGTGGTACAGTTTGTGAGAATCGACTCAGGAGGCCTACATCACCACCTTATGCAACCAGCGTGGTCACATAATGCGAAATGGATTCAGCATTAGTCATGTTACAGGAAAAACTACAATTAAGGGTAACTAAGTTTAGGCTTACACAAATCCTCCAGGGCTGATTCATAAAAGTCAATTATCAATGTTTGGACAAAACAAAAAACAAAAATTATGAAGCTAAGTCAAGCCAGCGAGAGGATTGTCTGGTGGGGGGAGCTGATGATCTAAAATGGGTGGCAGGGGGGAAAACCCCCCCCCAAAAAACAAAGCCAACCTGTGGAGGGCTATGTAGTCTATATGTAGTCCAACATCTTGTTTGGTTGGGATCTGATGTGGGCCAAATTCTGAGGGTGAGTGTGGGTGGCCGGAAGGGTGGATAAACAGAGACAGGGAGAGAAGAAAACTCACAGCTCACTGTGAGATCTGACACCAGTTTCTAGTGAGGCACAGGTACCACTATGGTTAGAGATAAACTGACTTTTTGTTCTCCAATATCTGTCATTATTGCAAAAAGACAATCACGTGGAGGCCAGTACGTTTCAGACATGGCAGCTGCAATACAAATATGTGCAACTCTGACCACAGAAGGACAAAACAGGTGTGGGGGGGGGGTTATTTATCCCACTCTTAGCAGGAAGAGAAATTAAGGTTTATATACTGCAATGGGAGGGCAGCAAATTTAATTTATTCGCAATGAGCTACTTTTTGATTGGTAGACAAAACAGGTCAAAGTATTAAGCCTTAATGTTGCACAGCTTTAGGCTCAGCATTACCTCAATAACCTATTCATCTTTTGCTCACAGTGTAGTTAAACATACTTCATTTCATCTAAATGAAATGCAGTTGTTTTTTAATGTTGTTCTGAGGAATGTTGCACTTGTGCTTTTTATGTGGTGCAAAACACAAATACATTGATATAAAGACAAGAAAAAGGTAGGACGAAAACAACTATTTAATTACAGCCCTACTGTACAGCTAATCATATGACAATGCAGTTTATATAAACATTAACTCAATAATTCTCACAACTTTCACTAATTATTTTAGTTTCGATGTTGGTTTTAGGTCAGGACTCGACTTTTTAAAAACATTTTGGAACAGCACAATGCAAATGTTCAGTTCCAGTGGCTTTTCCTTTAATAGCCACCACTGTGATGTTCCGAAATAACACGTGCAAATGTGTTATTTTATAGACAAAATAACACATTTGCCATTTTCTATGTAAAATTTCTTTTCAACAAAATGATAACTTGATCTGCATGTTAACTGCTATTCGAACCATTTACATGTAAACATTTCGCATAACATGACTTGTTGGCATTGACAACTCCCCCTGAACACTGCATGCTTGTCGTCTTTATGGATGAATAAATGCCTGTAAACACTGCTAGATTTTTAATAGACGTAAAAAAGCATTGGGGTGCTTTGGAGGAAGAAAGCTGGCTAATTTACAGTTCGCGGGGCTGGTACCCCCCGCAGCAGCAGGCCGCAGAAGAGCCACACACCGTGGATGCTGAGGCTGATTCACGACTACTCAGGCTCTGTGAAATCATGGCCAGAACACACAAACGCCTAACCAGCTAGCTAGCAAAGGCACATTATACATAGACATACAGAGTACACAACAAACCTTGGGCACACTTAAAAAGACTGTCGACCACAGCAAAATAAACCTCTTTGTTAGTTGACAGGCTGTCAATCACTATGTTAGCAGCAGAACCAGGCCGCGGTCCGCTCGGTCTGTTGTCACCTTAACGTCGCCAGCTAGCACCTAGCCACCAAGCTAATGACAGCGATACGACACATCCAGATAAACCGGCAGCAGTTTGTGGTCATTTTTCGTTTAGCATATACGTCGCAATTGCTATTAGTAAGTCATTTTTACCTCTTCGCTCAGTGTCGGACTCCAGCAGCGCTGACGGTAGCCGCTGTGTTTGATGCGCGATTCGTAAACGATTCACCCGTTTGGAACTCTTCCGACCACAAAATGAAAACGTGAACTTTCAAGTCACACTGAGCACAGCAGTGTCTAGGACCTCTGTGATTAAATACCATAACTATGTCAATTCTTCCCAATCGCCAAAACACAGCCCAAAAGTCACCGGGAGGAGTTCAGGCAAATTGCAGATTAATTTAGACAGCTCCTAAACCTGACTCGAAATCCCCATCTATTGCGTGCTGCCGTTCTTCCCATGAAAACAAGAATGAGGCATAATCAATCGCACACCGAAAAAAAAAATATAAGTGTCGCACTGCCGCTGAAGACAGAACAATGAAAACACAGGCGCGCACACACACACATACACTGAGTATTATTTAAAAACAACAACAATAACAATAAAAATGCATCATCATAGAAAACCGATTTTGACATATACCTGGCATAGATATACATTGCCTTCTTGTTTGACCACCCACCCTTCATCGTTCTGGATACCTTTACTTATCATGTGAACATCAACACCAATAATATAGCTGGACAGTCTTTCTGTTGGTTTTAGCCTCTTGGGATAAAAATAAATATCAGGAGGAATTTTAAGCAGAAAAGTAGAAGTGAGCTACAGCAATACTACAAAGAGAGAATATCTCAGTAAAGAAAAGTCTAATCATAAGAGTGGATGCGGAAGGAAATGCTCGGGGGTCTGGTCGTATAAAATAGCTCTCTAAATGCCACAAAAGTCTGAAGTCACAATGTAGCTATTCTTTTGTTTGACACGAGTGATTAATCTCACAGCACAACAGAGAAACTGTAAAGTGTAAATTCCCAAAACATATTAGCAAAAATTAGCTTCACTTGGAAAGGTTTGGGGTGTTAACAGGTGGGATTCTAGGCCCACCGGCTGTGTTATGTTGAGATACTGTGGGCTTACAGCAAACAGACCTGCTAACCTGTTGCTACAGTCATCATCATCTCAAGCTAAGGTTGCTTTGATAGCAAACATCAACTCATCTGTGTTTGTCATCTACCACACACAGGTCGGGTCAGAGCACAACAGTAACATGGTTTGCAAACCATTAAGTAGTAGTTTAGGAACTGTGGGCAGGAGCTAAATTCTGCTGGAAAAAGAAATGGACGTCTCCATGAAGCTTGTCAGTAGATAGCATCATGAAGTTCCCTTCCTGGTAAACAGCAGCACTGACTTTGGACCAAAAGCAGCAACAACAGCTGCTGACCCCCCAAATTAGCATGTGGAAACTTCACACTGGACTTCAAACACTCTCCACTGTTCCTCTTTCCTTCCTGACTCTTGGATGCTGATTTCTAAATGAAATGCAACATTTACTTTCATCTGAAAAGTGGACTAGGACCAGAGTGCAACAGTGTGGTTCTTTTTTTTTTCTTAGACCAAGAAAGATGCTTATAATGTCTCCAGTTATATTGTGATATTAGGAATGTAACAACCGAAGGTTTTACTCCTGGTCATCCCAGTTGCTTGTGCGCCTTTTACTACCACACTTTTCACTTCCAACGAGGACAATTGATTAATACAGCTCTCTGCAAACAGGCAACTTTTTTAGCAGTGATGTTCTGCAGCCCTGTTGATGATCATCTGGATAACCACAACTGGTCTTCCCCATGACTGTGGTTGTGTGTACTGACCTACAATAAGAGATGTATTGTAGTCATACTATTTGAACAGTAATTTATTCAAACTCTGATATGATTGATATGATTTTATTTGCTTTATTTTCTGTACTGCAGGTCACAATTATCAAAATGAAAATAGAAAATGTCTTTGTAGGCATTGTTGTTTGTATGTGCCTGGATATATTCAAATTTACCCCTTTTAAATTTTCTGTGGCACACCTGTATACTGTTCCAGTGTTGGATGCTCCTGTTAAACGCAACCAACGTTTCAAATAATGAGTGTAGTGTATGTGCAAGTAATCCATTTGAGATAAATGTTCAGGTTTCAGACTGGACTCAAAACTTCAGTCACTTTTTTTCTTCTATTGTTGAGAACTTGACTGATTTAAGCTGAATAGTATTATCAGCAGACATGTACCAGTGTATCTGGTGCCATGTACAACAGTCGCAAAATACATTTGAAAAATTAAAAAGTTATGAGTGTTAACAATGCATAGTTTGCCCACCAGAGGGCACTTTGAAACGTTCCCATTGGCAAAACACCTGTTTGGAATGCCACAAAAACAACAAACAAGCTGATCAAAGCAGAGAGAGCATAAAAGAGTAAACAAACCAGCCAGTTTATTTAGGAAATTTGAGTATGTTTTGTTGTTCTTGTCTAAGAAAAATTAATGGCTGATATATATTTTCTGGTCACCACCTTCGTGCCACCCCATTTAAAAAGGGCTGTGTTGCATTAAAGGAGATAGAATGGCACTAACGTGTTCCATTTTCTCGACATATTTTGAAATTATAAGACACAATCCTTTTGTTTAAAGTGTTAATGAAAAAAGAAGAGCCTGTCAGATTGCATATGTATCCGATTTTATTGAAGAAGAGAGATATGAATAGGTAGCCTGTTTCAAGGCACCTTAAAAATGTACAACAAAAGCTGAACCATTTATTTATTCAGAATACAAAAATACACATCTCAGTGACTCCAAATTGTAATAAATAGTTAACCATGCATTCTAACCATAAAAAGGCACAGAAAACAGTCACTTAGTAGTCATAAAAATGATCAACTACTTTACCAAAATCATCCAGATAGTAATACAGGTGACAACTGTAACATTATATTCCAAATGTGAAAACACAATATACATCATATCATTTAACCTTAGGCAATAAATATGCAAATATTGTCTATACCTACATATATCTCCTTAAAAAGTAAAACTGTGCCATTGTAAACATAATGTAAACAAATGAAACTCACTTTTCTCCCAACGCTTCGATAACCACACCAAGTGTTAAATCCATCTTTTAGAGATCCTTGCATGGGTTTCATTGGTTTCTGAAAACCAGGCAGTTTGCAGCATTATTTACAGACCACTGGAAAACACAGCAAGGGAGAAAGGTGGCAACTTCCACTGTATATGGCAAGGTCAAGCTGGAGCCTGGGGCCAAAATGCTTCAGATTAACAGAACCTGGCAGACACCCTGGACATGCAGACGCCATTAATGCAGACAGACACAGCTCATGAACTGCAACAGCATCATTCACAACTTGCGTTTGGTGACTGGCGTGATGAGAGTACATGGATGTGAGGCCAAACTTCAAGAGCGCTGCAGCAAAGAAGCAGCGTAGAGCACCCTAGCACTGTATAAAGCACATACTAACAGAAAGGCGTCTATAACTTAACAAAGGGTTCTGGTTTACAAAAGGCTAACTGTCATTAGTCTCATCTATTTAATGGATAAAAGGCATATGAGACTAAAAAGATGGGAAGGTCTGACAAATTTGTAGTTTTATGAACACTGAATGATAAAAACTCAAATTGGACTGTAACTTTATTTATGCCAATGAGCACCTGATTGTCAGCATAAGGAGCTGGAAGATAATGCAGTTTAATGGTGTAATCTAGGCCTGTAGAGGTGTGAGATGTGATAGATTGCCCCCTGGTGGAGGGAACACACAATTCCAAAGTTTCGTTCACATTCTGCTTGGGTGGCATATTAGTCTATGGGTGTGGCAAAATTTTCAATTATACTGTAAAATTAGCTGGCAATGAAAAGTATACAACTGTACAATATGCCACTGTTGTAGTACACACACTTGAATGCACACGTTACAACAGGATACATGAAGTGAACACAACAGTCATGCCTGCCTAATCTCTCCCATTCGCTGGCACAGTCCTACTTTAGTGTATCATCTTGGAAGCACAAAGGAGCAAAACTATAAACTACTGAACCCCTGGAAGAAATCTGGAGTAAAAAGCTGTCTGTCTGTCTCTGGGTCTAACTTTGAAAATCCTCAAACCTCGAGGAAGAGTACAAAAGAACGTTTACAAGGTTTTTCTGTGGTGTTTTTTTTTACCCACCGAGGAACATCATGTTTGGAAAGTTTCAGAGACAGTATCAAAACAAGAGATTAAAATATTGCACCATCATTAGAATACAACAGCATCATCATGTACAAGAGATTAGAACAAAATCAACAACAACTGGTATGGTGTAATGTACACAATCGAATGTGTGGGCTGTCGACAATGCATGCCATGTCTACAAATGCATCAGATTACACTTACAAACATTGTTTGCATACACTGGTTTACTGTATATACAGTGCATAATTATATACAAACTTAGCATCACATATAGAAATATACCCTGTAATGCCACCAGTCTTAAATGAAACTAACAATTAGAAGTAGCATTCTAGCAAAGTCTCACTTGGAATTTGAAGGAGAAAAAAAACTGAAAAAGCTGCACTTGAACAATGTTAAGCAGACTGCAGATCAACTGCTCTATTCAAAACTCATATCTAACTCCTCAATAGTGTTAAATACTGTATTAAGTTGCCAAAAGGTAAAAAGTTGAGGTGAACTGTTAACTCTATGCAATGATATGAGGATTTGCACTTGCATGAAGCAAGAAGTAGAAAGTGCCTGTTTAAGAATTCCTTTAAAAAATCTCTACAACCCTATAGTATAGGTGGTTGGCGTCTGACCAACAGTTTTACTCTCTTCCTGACTAATACAGCTTTTTCCCACCTAAAATGAAATTAAGACTTAAAACCTACTGGCTTATTAAATAAAGACAAAAACATTCACTTTGGTACTGATTTTTCACATCCACAGAGAACGTGTCAACTTATTAATTTCATAAAATCATAACTCATCGATAACTTGTTTAAAGATTTCTTACGATGTCTACCATTAAAGCACGTCTTACACGAAATGACTCAAAATATGGCACTTGACAGAAACCTTTTAAACATGTCATTATCATGCAAACAAAATAATTTAAAGCTAGAATAAAAAGTTGGATTTAGACCAAAAATGATGTTTTCAGTAGTAACAAATGGCATTATAATACTTATGTTATGTAAAACTTGTTCAAGTGTCATTTTGCACACACACACACAGACACACACACCCACACACACACTCGCATACACACAAAAAAAATCAAGACACTAATCATGCAATTAAACACATCTAAGGTTGAGCAAGCATAGCATGCAACAGTATCCCACTGTTTTCAAACAAAGCTTCCAGACAACCACCTGCATGGTCCAGATTATTCTGTTCTGCATGTGCAGCTCTGTAATGTGAGGCAGAGAGCCAGCAAATACATTTTTTACACAGACTCAACTGAAGCAGAACCCCACACCTATGGAAGTCTTAGTTTTGCTACTAGTTTGTTATCACAACTCAGACAACAAGCTGTCAACAGTAAGGTTAGTTGCATACCTGATTATGTGCTATGAATGGTTATTAAATAAGAAATGGCTTTTTTGTGTGTGTGACTTCCATCAGCATTCTCGATTGTCATTTTGGCACCAAAGAACAAACAAACACACGCACATGTATCTTGATCACGACATCACACAGACTTTCTCAGCAGAGGGATCAAATATCCATCTCTCCTTCAATACATATCTCTTCCACCACTGCCTATGGTGCTCCCAAACACTTCCACTAAGTCAGGAGGAATGCACGTTTCCCCTTTCTGGTAGCGTTTGCTCCTGGGTTAGAGGTCAATCATGGAGGCCTTGGCCAGGTCTTTAGTTCCCTGGAGAATTCTCTTCATATGACCCACTTTCGATATCCCCAGATCCTGAGGGCCAACAAAGACAGGAATTAAAAACACGCTGAGAGAGGTCTGTTTCACACCATCATAAATAAATGTCGAGTGGGTGATATAAACAGTCTGGTATGAACAGCACTAGAAATCAAACGTTTAAAGGCTACACACCAGGTTGCTTCATAATCTATAGTGGGAGAAATCAGTATTAATAGTGTCAAAACTATAAAATATTAATAATTAAAACATTTCATAGTGATCTAACAAATATATCTTAGGAATATTTAGGCAAATCATGTCCACAGAAATATATCTTTAATCAAATTTTCTTTAGAAGCTACTAAAAGCTATAAGGTGGGCTGCCATTCATGTCACATTTGAGATAAATTATGACATATATAGTTATCATTTGCAGAAAAATGTAAACTGAATATAAATTTCCACTGACATCATGAGCAATGTGTTAATGAATAGATACTAATGTACCAAACTAAGACTGTGAAAATGGTTCGATGGTTAACTTGCCATATTTTTTGCTCTGGTTTTGGTCAGCACCTTCTGTGAAAATGATCTATTGCTTTGGCAGCTAAAAGCCATAGACTGTATAATACAGACTTAAATCCCTCTTGTTGAATGGAGAGGAAAACAGATTTTAGAAAAGTCTCTGAGAAAATGAGCTCTCAATTGCCAGTATCTATCACTAAGCACAACAGCTTCAATACATCATATGGCATTAATATTGTCTGTAATGATACGATATAGAGTAACCAAATAAAAAAAAGGTGGATAGCTTTTAATAAAGAAGTTGCCTCCAGTGTCTTCAGATTTTCATAAAGATCCAACCCTCAGATGTTCAGTTCATGTTTGACTGTTCAAATTCCCCGGTAAGTATGTTCATTTAAAGCCTGAAGTCAACTAGTGAAAACCTAAAATCCAAATAAATATCATAATCATATTAGTTTCAGTATGCTCCCAAAGCTAGCTTACTAGCACTAGTACTATTGTTAGCTTATTAGCTACAAAATTAGCTACAAATATGTTATGAGTAATTTTAAAAGACCTGGAAAAAAACCCAAGGCTTCAAATTAGTAAACCAAAATGTAACCTTGTCTTTTCTGATCTTATTAGATGCAACCTTGTGCGTTGGACACAAGCATCGGCAATTTGTTATGTTTTCTAACCATAACAACTCCTCCAGCTCAAACGGGAGGCAGAATGGGAGGGGGGACAGCTGTCTAGGGTCTGTCCCTAGGGCCTCTTCCCAGAAAAGCCTTGTCACTACCCAGAGCACATGGCCATAGGGGAAGCTGGGGAAGACAATCAACAAGCAAACTGACAGTTTTGCTTATACGCTCAGCTCTCTCTTCACCACAACAAACTGGTACAGCGTTGCATTACTGCAGACGTGGCACCAATACATCTATCAGTCTCCAGCTCCACTCTCCCCTCACTTGTGAACAAGAACCTGAGATGCTTAAACTGTGGGGCGGTGACTCCTCCCTGACCCAGAGTCGGCACTCCATCCTCTTCCATGGCCTCAGACTTGGAGGCTCAAACAACTAGCAAATATGTATGTAAGACAAAGGAATCAGAGTCGGTTGGCCTTTAAATGACTCAAAACAATCAATGTATATCAATAAACAATATATATCAGTCACTGAATCTGTACTTTTATCCATTCAAATATAAACTACCAAGCAACATAGACAGCTAGCCACAGTATGACTGAGTGATAAATTGTAAGACAATGAAATGAGGGGCACAGATATAGAACGAACACAAGTATATTGCCATACAAATGTGAACCTGGGTATCTTGTGTGTGTTTGCATAAACAATGGTATTCAATTTTCTTGTACTGATATTTTTAACAAATCAAACAGGTAGATTGATTTTACTTGGCAATACCAGCTTATCACAGATATATTATCAGTGCAAATATCAGCCAATTATTATAGGATATCTAAAGATACATAGTTGTTGCTTACCAGTGTTTCAGCTTAACATGTGTAAAGAGATGGTCGAGAAATCAAAGGAAAATAACCTTAAACCTTGACCTGATATGGTGTGGGGGGTATTTTGATGCTATTGGTTTATGTCCACCTCTCTGTGTAGAGAAAAGAGTCACTGAAATGTCAAATCAAAATTATTCTGAGTGATAACGTTTACCCTATGATGAAACATTTGTATTTTTATGGGAGTGGTCTCTAGGATAAAAACACCCTCATCATCAGTTTTCATCTGAGCACAAAAAAACCCACGAAGCATTAACTGTGCAACTGAGAAGATTGAGGGAAAAAAAGTCCATACTTGATTTAAATGTGGTTCATAATAACTTCAAGTTTGTCTTCTTGTGCACCTGTGCTTGGCTTCCAGTGTCCTTCTATTTTAAGATCGTTACCTGGAGGTTCAGTGGATATTACACAACCCAGATCAACATTATTATTATCATTATTATTATTATTATTATGAGTTGTCTTGTACACTTCACTACAGTGTATTATGAAAATAGCATCAAAAACCACAGTCATGTTCTAACTTACGTTACACAGTAAAGAATGTGCTTTTGACTTTTTTTGACAGATTGTTTTAAAGTAGAATGTTCTAGTCCTCATGTTCTGATATACACGTTGACAGTATAATCTGAAACTGCAAGCTGTTTTGTTTGACAAGTGTTTATATGCATACGACTGAAGACAGTAGAGACTGCACAAGCTTTCGAACAGTTCCTAGAAAGGCTATGTTTCTGCTCCCTTTGTTCGCTCCACGTTCATGTTGCAACACAGTTTTTTCAAGACTGCCACTATATGCATTCGTTTTTTTCTCATTTTTGCCCTAAGCCTAACTCAGTTTGGTCTATCCACACCGAGCCCCTCCTTGACCTGAAGGCTTCCCCCCTTTTCAGCAGGTATACAGTGTTAGTGGGTTACAGCAAGTCTTTTTCAACAAGCCACGATCAGACGGTAAAAGCCAAGCAGAGCGATGCAGCGCAGCACGAGAGGTGGCAAAAACAGGGAGACATCTAACAGAGCGAAAGAAACGCAGCACACCAAGAGGGTACAGAGAGAAAGAGTTGATTTTGGATTGGAGGAGGGGGTTCACACAGATTCACTGAGATGTGACAACAAGTGGGTACCAGTGTGTGTGTGTGTGTGTGTGTGTGTGTGTGTGTATATGTGTGTGTGAGTGAGAGAGTACCTTCAGGTCCCTCCTCTCCAGGTGCAGCAGCTCTGAGCCTCGGATGTCGTGTCGGATGAAGGTGTCTCTGTACTCCCCCAGACTCAGCTGTTCCAGCCAGATGCCCACCTCCTCTGTGCCCCATCTTTCCACTGTACACGCACACACACATGTGCGCACACGCACACACACGCACAAAAATGCACACACAGAGCAGAGCAGAGAGAGGCTCAGAGTGCCTCACGGGTATGCAAACGCACTGCCACATTCCACAAACTGTCACACTCTCACTTCTTTTAACCACATATACTCTGTGAATGTGTCTTCAAACACACACACACAACCTCACCAATGGACACAGATTGTGGTAAATCATTGAAGAGAGAGATGGAGGGGAGGAAGGGAAGAGAGAGAAGAAGGGAGGAGAAAGAAAAATGACGGCAGCTGGTAGATGAGGAAGGAGTGGGACAGAGGCCAAAGGTTGGTCAGAACAAGGCAGTGACCAATGGCGTTCACGGCAGGCTGGGAGCATGCACATCATTGACCAATATCAGCGCACACAGAGAAAAGTAGGAGGTAAAGGGAGGCGGAAGCCTGTGCAATCTGCAGGAAATACAGCTCAACTACCCAGGAAAATGCCCCAGATAGAAGGAAGGGCTTCTCAGTATACTTATTTGTACACAGCAACATTGTAATCTCACTGTCTCCTCATCTACAAATCCTATATTGCCTTTTCTACTCAGTTTTTCTTTTTTGTGTTCATATGAACTCTTCCATCTCTGCACATGTGTCCTTGGTGCACAGACTTGTTCTTCTCCCGACTTTGTACCTTCTGAAAACATACCGACAGCTGGATAAGAGCATGAAAAGAGGGGAGTATGGGGTGCAAGTTGATGGTCAGGGTGTGGGATGTTAACACCTCAAACACATTCAAACACACATTCTTTGTGTTTCTACTAGGGGACGACAATGGAGTACAACATTTATGCATGGGCTTCAAAAACAACAGGAGTGAGGGGCAAGATAACCATCATGAAAGGTAACCGTGATGACTCTGGGCAGAAACAAGCTGTTCTTGTGTGTGTGATGGAGCAGTGGTCAGCTTTACATTACTGAAGAATAAAGTATGGTACCACTTCCCGCTAAACATCTTGCTTGCCATTAGCAAGTGAATAGCAAGTGAAATAACATCTGTACCCTTTCAATTCAACTAACTTCAAGTTATGATTAACAAATCAAAAATTACTATGATTTTATTGTTATCATCCTTTTTAATAAGAGGTGGAAACAATTATACAGTGTAAATACAAATAAGGCAGATGGTAAGTAAGTCCCTCCCAACGCACATGGGAGGGACTTACTGCTTCCTTATCATGAGTTTTTCCAGTTTGCTCAGTACTGAGGAAAAGTGGACACAGCCCTACCTGATTGAGGGCTTGTCTTCTTGGCGGCCTTCTCCTTCTTGAACTTGGGCACTATGCGAAACATGCTGCTGCGACTGTTCCTCTTGCCGTAACCCAGAGAGTGATCCTGGTACATAAGCACAGTCAACCTATAGCCTTTTATTTAGCTACTCGACTCTCCTGTTACCTGAAGCCATGCTACACTGAAGACATACAGGACAGCTGCAAGACAGCTGTGTGAACACTTTGGATTTAGCTGGTCAGTAACTGATCAGTCAGTCATCTAAGCCACAAGTATTAATATGTATGCACACTATGCTTAAGCCGATAACAAACTATTATTATCTTTCAGTCCTGGTGGGAAAGTTACTTACTTTACACTTACTGACAGCCTCCAATTAGCTTTTGTTGTTCTGAGTTTTTGCTTTCCAAATATTTTTCCCTGTCAGAATATTAGGGATGGACAAGAACAGCACAATGATTTGTGTGTTAAATTTGAAGCTCATATTTGTACTTTCAGTGACAATGTGACCATATTTGAAGGCACTGTTATTGCAGATAACTCCATAGTGTTCACTTTTAGCTTTGAGTTGCAGGAGTACACAATGTACCTAATGTCTTCTATTTTACAAAGATACCACACACAATGGAGCATGTGCATGCAAACGCATATTTACTGAGGCTGCTTACCTCCTCATCATTGGGCTGCAGGATGTGGTAAAGCCAGGGGATTTCTCCCAGTTTCCCAAGTTCCAGCTCCACGCTCTGCAGAGCGCTGGACAGCTGCTCCTCCTCTGGTGGGTCCAGTTGCTGTAAGGATGACAGAGAACAAGGTGAATTTAACACACCATAATGCAACCTTAACATCAGGATCCCAAGTTATAATAAAACCACAGACTGTAAATACAAGATGGATGTAGCAGCAAATGGCAAAATCCTGTTATGAAGTCTCAGAGTAAGCATTCTTGCATTCCCCCTATGCCAGATGAGTGAGAGATGGATCTAGGTATATATTTTACACAGCACCCTAAGAGGACCAGTGACTAATTCATCACAAAACAGGTCTGCCTTAAAGCATAGCCCACTTGACTTTCTTGGCTGCAGTGGACACCATGACTTACAAAAACAACATCATGTTGTATTCAGCAAGACCAGAAACTGGTGACTTAAACTATAAACTGATCAGGAAAGTATTTACGAAGGGCACAGAGCAAGTGAGCCAGAGGCTGTTTTCCATAACAAGACTGTGATCCCCTCCACCAAGATTCTTTCACCATTAGAAATAATCTAGTTTTAAAGTACACTGCCTTCAAGTCTTTGTTTCATAAACATATAAAAAGAAAGTAGGATTGAAACAATCTATTTCAGCCATGATAACTCACCAGAGAGACTCGGCCCAACAGAAGAGACTCGGTCTCATTGTGGAGTGCCTTCATAGTGCTGGCCACCTCAATGGCTGTGTTCCGAGTAAGGCTCTGTAAAAAGAATTCAATGTTACACACCATGAAAAACAGAAGCAGAGTGCACATATTTCACACAGTTCTAGATGCTATTTTAGTAGCTTAGCCTCTCTTCAGGGGTTTAATATAAGATAAAGTAAGTGCTTAATCAGAACAAGTTAAACAACCCTTAAAACATCAATTAACAATGGAGGAAATTCACACATTGCCACATATAGTAATTACTTAAAGGGCACTTTTATTATTATATTAATGGCCAATGAAGAAATAAACTTAGCTTAACTTTTAGCAGCAGTTCAACTAAAACTGTGAATGTTGTAAACTGGACTCAAGTACTCAAGTACTTGACTTTGTCATTTTGAAATATGGCAGAAAATACCACATTTTAAAAGATTTGTCTGAAACACAGTGCCTAGCTTTTAAAGATTCAAATATCTCAAGAGCAAGAAATTGCACCTGGAACAGTGCTCATTAGTCTCCTTAAAACAATAAGTGGTACATCTTAAATGTAAGCTTTGACTTCAGTGACCTCTAATGGCAAGAAAAAGTCATGTTTATTTGACAAGAATTAATTATTTTAAACGGCAGTTTTAAGGATGCAACAGTGAATTGTAAAAGACTTTCTCAAGACAATGTCAATGTCTCAAAAATCAGGCTAAACCCAGCTCACCTCGGGGAACTTCGGGTGTGTTTTGTTGATGGCGTGTGATGCAGCATTAACAGCGTGAGCCAGTTCCTGCTCTAAGAGCCCGTTCGTCTTTGCAGCCTCACATATCCTGTGATTACACAGAGCGCAGTCAGTGAGCTTAGCTCAAGGTAACAAAGTCTGGGAAGCCTGTCCACACGGCGACTGATACCTGATATTCACATCAATTCAAGTTTACCTTGTAATGAGCTCTTCTGCAGCCCGGGCACACATCTGCACCAGGCCTGCCTCCTCCTCTGTGGCTAGATCCACAGACTGCTGAGGGTAGAGGTGAGGTCGCAAAGGAGGCTTATCATACTTGAGCTTGTCCTCCCATGACTTCAGTGTGTTCTCAAAAGCCTGCGGGGAAATTTTGAAGAAAACACAGATAAGTATATACATATATATACAGTATATCAGGGGTAGGCAACCTTTCTGATGGCGAGTGCCATTTAAAATTTCCTCAGAAGTCAGTGTGCCATATGATTGCATTAGCAATAAATTTAATAACGCTCTATATGAACAGTTACACAATATATAGAACCACTTTATAGAATTATATTTGTTTGCGGATGTTGGCAGCTATCAGC